>NC_043704.1:88315333-88336363 GCF_006229205.1 Suricata suricatta | reverse complement strand
GGGGCGGCCTGGGTGTTGGCCCGGCGGCCCGAGGCCCGGTGGGGGCGGGGAGGCTCGCGCCGCAGCCGGAGTGAAAACGGCGGTTAACTTTCCCGGGGAGGCCCCGCGGGGCTCCCGCGTGTTCGGGGGCAGTCTGTCCCCGTGGGCACCCCGGCTGCGCGGCGTGGCCGCCTGAGCACGCCAAGCGGTGGGCATGTGCAGGGGAGTGCGGCGCAGGCATCATATGGACATTTGTTTGTGAAAAGATCTGCACACACCTTTGTGTGCATAAATACATATGTTTCTCGGAAAGGTACCTGGAAAGGGGCTTTATCTGTAATAAGCGATTTTCAAAATGTAATCCAGAGCACGGGATCTGTAGAGAAAACACACGCACACAAGAAAAGGTTTTTGATACTAAACACAAAGCTGTAATTGAAGTGTTTATGCCCAAATGTACTGTGAATCAAACATATGGTGGTATTTATCGTCTGGTGGGTCTGTTTGAAAGGTTTGGTCGATCAGTTCTCATTTCACAAAAATAAAATAATGTAACTAAATGTTTACTAAATATAAACCTCTACCGCAGCATTGACAGGAGAAGTTTATCCACGTTGTGTACTTTTTGCTTGTGTGTACCACATCAAAGCAGTTTATAAAGTATAACTTCGATGAGTGATAATGTGACAGTGTGATTGAGGAGAGGCACCTCAGGTTTTAAAACAAATGTGTGAATCTAAGCTCCTCCGAAAGCAGGGGTTGGGGTCTTAGACTTTTGTATAAGCGTAGGACCCTTTTAAGGTTTGATCTGAAAGAAACCTTTTTGGTTTTTGGTTTTGTTTTCGTTAATCCTGTCTTGAAAGTAAAATAATATTTTCTGCAGCCTTTTTAAGAAGGGTTCTGTTTTCATACTTTCATGACAGTATTTGAAATAGGTGTATTATTTTAAAGCAGTCTTTTCCCCCCAATATAAGAAACCTAAATTTTCACACCAAAGAAAAAAGTTCATTCCAAGTAACTTTTACATATGTGGACTCCTGGTGGCCTAATAAGCTCACTGATTAGACAGGTACTTTTTTTTGGCCAAGGTCAAAGGTTCTTTCCCCTGGTGAGCCCTTACTTGTGGTAGGATGGAGGAGTGCGTTGGAGGAAAGCAGCCAGAAGCCTTTCCTCACCAGCTTGGGGTGGGGGGTTGGGGAAGGTGAAGGAAAGAGTGTGAGATTGGAAATTCCCTCCCAACCACCAGAGAGTTCAAAGCATCTCTGTGGTTTGTCCTTAGAGCTGTTTTCATATACGAAAGAGGGAATGTTAGATTAAACAATGTCACCTGATGGGAATTTAGATAACTGAAGGTTTCCAAAACACTGTTGAGTGTACAGGGAAACAGCACAAAGAAAGCAAGCTTTGCATTTCAGGAAGATTCTAAGCTGAGGCTCATTTACTGCAGTACTGGCACCTTGGCAAAGACTCTATTTCAGAAGTGATAAGAGTATAGTATCTTCCGTTTTTATTTTCGTATTTTTAAGCTTTGATTAATGACATATGTATTTCACTAATAATCCTCTCTTCAATAAGTAAACCCAGTACAATTAGGGCTTCTTTATCTGAACTACCCAATGAAACAAAAGTATAGTCTTAGCTTGTTTTTGAAGTTTCACTTTGTGCCACCATGCACGGGTCTTCTTTAGGCAGCAGTTACTATAAAAATCAAACCATTCTTCCACAGAATGAAACCTCCCAACTATGCTGATTTTTAATAGAGTCATCTCCATACTGGGATCCTCAGCTTATCCTCCCTCAAAATGACCTCTGTCCTTCCCTCTTCAGGGTAGGGCCCACCCTCCTCCTTAACATAATAATAGGGTTTATGGCTTCCTGGCTGAAATTCTTTTTTTTTTTTAAGTTCATCTATTTTTTTTTAATTTTTATTTTTGAGAGAAAGGGAGTGTGAGCAGGGGGAGGGGCAGGAAGAGAGGTGGACAAGGATTTGAGGCAGGCTCTGTGCTGACAGCAGATAGGGGCTCAAACTCATGAATCGTTTGATCAGACCTGAGCAGGAAATTGGCCGCTTAACCAGCTGAGCCACTCAGGGGCCCCAAAGTTTATCTATTTTTGTAAGTAATCTCTACACTCAACATGGGGCTTGAACTCACAACCCGGAGATCGAGAGTCGTGCCTTCTTCCCACTGAGCCAGCCAGGCCTCTCCACAAGCCCCCAAAACTGAAATTCTTTTTTTTCAAGTTTATTTTGAGAGAGAGAGTGTGTGTTCGAGAGCAAGGTAGTGCAAGTACAGCAGAGGGGAAGAGAGGGCAGAGAGAGAGAATCCCAGACAGGCTCCGCACCTGTCAGCCCAGAGCCCGACCTACAACAGACCACAGCCTGAGCTGAAACTAAGAGTCAGTCGCTTGACAATCTGAGCCACCCAGTTGCCCCCAGCCTGAAACTCTTACACCCTACACCAAGCTGCCTCCTTTCCTAATGAAGTTATTATGGCAATAATCCATGTGTTTTTACGTCTTTGTGGTTTATATTTATTTCTGTGCATAAATTACTTCAGTTGAATATCATGATAAAAATCACCAAAGGTGGGACCTGTGTCATAAACTAGTCTTTACTTGAAATTCCTTTGCACACACACACAAAAAAGAATGCTAAGTGGGAAAAGCCTTGGTTTCCCCTAGGGAAGGAATTTTATGAGACCCATATTCTGATCCCTTTGAATTACATCCTGGAACCTATCTGAAATGATAGTGTGGCCTCAACATGAAATGTTAGATAAGTGAGCCACCATAAAAAGGTCACATGTATTGTCACCCCACCCTCCAGTCATTCCAGCATATCTAGTACACATGACCAGAGGCCTCACCAAAATTCAAGCAATAATTAGGCACAAGAGTGAGGCAAAGACAGAGAAGTAACTATTGTTACTAATTTTCAGTGCTTTATCCTAATCTTAAAGCTGTGCTTGTGCTTTGAATATAAATGTTAATATGTTTCTAGAAAGGAGAAATTATGGTTACTAAGAAATTTTAAAGCAAAGAGACACATTATTAAGAAAGTTCCCTTGAACTCTTTAGCTAATTATTCAACAAAGAGAAACCTCATACCAATAACTATTACCAGAAGTTACATATATATTATAAAATGACTAAACAAATCTTGACTTGTTTTATTTCAGTAATATCACACTCAAGGGTGTGTGGTATGGCAAGATAGCCTAATCTTTGCAACGTCCATCACTCAGGAAATAGAACGTTTTTAAATTAAGGTGATTTAATCCCAGGTCTATAGGATCTCATCACTATATAGTTTTTTAAAGCCACCGTATATTAAGTTGTTTGCATTAGCTGATCTATGTAATTAAAGTGATCAAAACACAATAGCATAAAAAAGACATTTGATACCAAAAATATTATCCTGGTAACTATAACTCTTTATATTCTTACTCACCCAGGAACCCAGTAGCTTTCTGTCTGTAGCATTTGCCCCCAAGCATCTTGCTGATGCCCTGTGATACGTTTCTGTTTCATTTTGACTCAGTTTGTGCAGTTCTCTGTCTGTGGTTCTTCCAGCTATCAGCCCTTGCCATCCGGACTACTGCACATCTCAGCCACACATCTCAAGATCTCAGCATACAAGCTTCTTCTCTCCATCTGTGCTTAGCATGAGACTTATAACCTTTCCTCATCAATGTGAACCTTGTCACAGTTTTCCATGACTCTGTGACCTGATTTAATTACAACAATGAACTTTACTTGAGATTCTTCATTTAAATTACAAAAGCAACACACAACCATCTTACAAGTATTTATGCTTCTCAGATAATGGGAATAGCAGGTTGTATCCTGCCTTTGTGATTCAGTCAGAATAGAAAACCCACCACACACACAGCATATTGCTGTACCCATCACTTATACTGACCAGCCTTATACTTCCTCAGGAGCACAAAACAAGGCCCTGCATTATGTTGATGGTTTTGCTATTTTCATTCATTCAACGAACATTTACTGAATGTTTAGTGTTCCAGACACTGTTCAAGAAGCTATTTACAGTGAACTAAACACTCTAATGGAATTTACATGCCAGTCTTGACTCAGGTAGGGGTTAGAAAGACAGACAGATGCTGGAAGAACATTGTATTAGGCTATAGTTTGACTTCTATAACAAAGATAATATAAAAATGCCTTAACCAAGAAGAATGTTTATTCTCTTATGTGACCATTCAAATGTAAACATTCCAGGGACATCTAGCTGCCTCAGTAGGTTGAGCATCTGGCTTCTGCTCAGGTCATGATCTCATGATTTATGGATTCAAGCCCCGCACTGGGCTCTGTGCTGACAGCCAGCTCAAAGCCTGGAGCCTGCTTCAGATTCTGTGTCTCCCTTTCTCTCTGACCCTCCCTTGCTCATGCTGTCTCTCTCTGTCTCTCAAAAATAAATAAAACATTAAATTTTTAAAAAGTCAAATGTAGGCATTCCAGAGCTGATGAGGTATCAAGGACCTCGACACCTCTGCTACCTCAACACATATCTTCTACCTAGTGATCTCAGAATGCTTTTCCAGTTCCTGCCATCACATTCAGATGTTGTAAAAAAAACACTGCTGTGCAGAAGATCAGCTGCAACAGTGCAACAGTGGAAAGAGGATACCTAGTTGGGGGCCAGTCCAGAAATCCCAGTGGGGGGATGGTCATGTGGGTGATGGTGGCAGGAACAGCTGAACTCTGTGTGCATCTTAAACTAGAGAATCTGCGTATATTTTGCGACATGTTAGAGAAACTGAAAGAGTCAATGGTGATTCCAAGATTTTAGACCAAACAAATGGAAGAGTGAAATCGCCATTTATTGAGATGGAAGAGGCTGGCAGAAGAGAAAGCTTGTGAGAAAAATCAAGAGGTTTGTTTTTGAGTTTGATGTGGCTATCAGATATCCCAGTGGAAATATTGAATAGGCAGCTAGATATACGAATCTGATATTCAGTATCAAAGCTGGAAACACAATTCTGCGACTTGTCAGTAATGATATTTAAATCATGAACCTAGATATTATTGACTTGAGGGTGTATATTGGTAAGGAAGAGTTCTCTATTGCCTTCAGTTGGCTCTTGCCCCAAATATTTTCTAGTATCGATATTCCTCTGCTCTTAATGGGGTCAGAAGCCTAAATACTTTATCATAGGTGAATGTAAGGTGACATTCTATCTATGCAAGGATGTTGATGGAAACCATAGGTGATATTAATTGGTACCATTTATTGAGCTTGTGGCCAAGCAGTTTAATGTTTGTTGTCTCCAAATTTCTCAACAACTTGAAACAGTAAATAATATTATATCAGTTTGATACATGAGGAAATCAAACAAGACCAAAGTGCTTTTCTAACATTATGCTACAATTGCCAAAACAAGGATTTGAAATCAGTGCTATCTGATTGCAATGTCTGTTGTTCCCCTGAGTGAAATTAGGCAGATCAAGGCCAGAAATGCAAGTGTTTGCTGAAAAATCCTTCAATAAGTGAGGAGAACAGAGAAATGCAAAGTGAGAAAAGGAGAAACTGCTTAAGGATAGGAACCATGTCTTACCATATTTATATCATGCACCATCTCCTAGATCAGAATCTCAAAAAATGTTTATTGAATGCAGATGTGGTTGTGATCAATCAATTGGATTCACTCTTTGATACTGTTAGTGTATCTGCTGATTTCACAGGGAAGATTTTTGTCCCACTCACTCTATACCTCTCATCACCCCCCACAACCCCTCACCACAGGGCAACTTGGGTCTGGAATGTTCCTGAAGACAAGTTTTGTGGGCAAAGAAGACAACACAGAAGAATTCAATTTCATTTATTTTGAATTTGAAAACCTACTTTTCCTTTAAGCTTTGACTAGCAAGTTTTATATCTAACTTTCCTTCTAAGGAAATGTTTACAATTTGGTTAATTAAATCCCCTTGAATTATTAAGCTGCATTGATACATTTAATGTATTCAATTTTCTTTTTCAAATACTTCAGTTACTCAACAAGCAAAAGAATCACAAGTAGTTAATTAACGCTTACCAATATGATAAACTAATTACAAAATATGATGAATCTTAAGTTCTGTTGAACATTGTGAAAATGTTTACAAATTTAATAGAATTCTCATATCTTTTCACTTGAAATCATAAATCTAAATCTAGTACAGATCCCGTGTAGACTTGGCATTGGCATCACAAGAATAATGTGCTGGGCATTCTAAATCCTCAAATTATCTTAAACATAACAAATGTTGAAAATACCAAACACAAATATTTAGAAATTATTTCCCAACATAAAATAAAAATAATAGTATTAGGAGTTTCCTTTATCTCTTGATGCCCTCCTGGAGCTGAAAGAAAGTTATACTTTATTAAATAAATAGTTCTACTGGCCCAGGGGAGTTGTGACGTCTTTCCTCTGGGCTGAGTAGCTTATTCACAGCTTATGAGAGACATGCCGAACCCTCTACTGGCAGCTAATGCGAACTCCAAGTTCTTGCCCTCAAATGAGTGGTCTTGCCATAGTTCATGTCCACAGATCCTGGCTGCACTCATTTCTTCAAAACAATTGAAATCTGTACCCAGACTCTTAGACTGCTGACACACATAGCTGGAGTCAACCAATTTACCCCTTCATTTTATTCTGAATGTTTTTCTTTTTTTTTTTTTTTCTTTTCTGGCAGGGCTACAATTCTTATAGAAATTAACTGTGCACACACTCATGTCTGTGCCTGGCTCCGCAGTTCCAAATACACACACACACACACACACACACACACACACACACACACCTTTATTGATTGATTGATTGATTGATTGATTTTTAGAGAGGTACTTTTTTTTTAAGTTGATTTATCTTGGGAAAGAGAGAGAGAGAGAGAGAGAGAATGTGCATGCACAAGCAAGGGAGGGGCAGAGAATCCCAAACAGGCTATGCACCAGCAGCATGGAGCCGGACGCAGGGCTCGAACACATGAACTGTGAAATCACGCCTTGAGCTGAAATCAAGAGTCCCCCCGCCCCCGAGCCCCCAGGCATCCCCCACACACACCACCTTATTATAGCCATTGGAAAGTGAGCAGATGGGGCTTTATAAGAATGCCCCAAATGCCTTGTGACACGTACAGCCTTTTTTTCTTTTTTAAAAAAATAGCTGCTATCATTTCCTATGTCAAGATTTCTCAAACTGTGTTCCACTCATCATGAGCACATACCCTTTTCTTTGGGGAGTAAAAGGTTCCAGTATTAAGGAAGTTTGGGAAATCTCACACGTTAAATCCACCTTCTAGAGATTTGCAATGTTCATTAGCATATTAAAGACTGAGAAACCTTGCAGCATGAAAATCTTGTAAACCCTATGAATCTCTTTTTAAAAGATATGCCTTTTCAAATTTGGCAAAGCTAGCATTCTATGAAACACTGGTAAATTATGTTCGTATTTGGTGAAATGTTTTTTCTTTCTTGAGGTTTTACTTTTTACTTTTTGGAGATCAAATCTCAGATATACAACCAAATGGGCTTCCTAAACTTCCCTTCCCCTAAACTTACCCCACCCAGCCACAGACAGAACTGAACAGTTGCAGCCCTTCCCTACAGGGGAAACTACTGCTCGCCCAGGAGCGAAAGGGTTGAGAGAAACTGTGTCCTGTGGCAAGTCCTCTCCAAAAAGAGTACCTTGCACTCACTTCCTTCCCCACAGTCTTGTAAGTCACCTGTCCTTTGGGGAAAAAGACCTGCAGAGAACTCTCCCTTGGGTCCTGAGAGCTCCCCTCCCTTATACAGCCTTCTAATATTGCAATCCTCTTTGAACAACAAACCAGGAAGACTGTGCAACCCAGTAACCAGGCTGTTATCGGAATCAAATAAGACAAATTTGATTTTGCACATATTTAGTGACAGGTATAACAGCTGTGGGGCTACTTTAGAGGCCCGGGGAACCTGGTTCTAGATGCATCTCTACCCATGTTACTGTGTGGCGTTAGACAAGACTTCAACCAGCTCAGAAACTCCGCATCTTCACCAATAAAGTAAGGACCATATTAACAACATTGCCCCTGAGTGGATACTCAAAATATTTATCAATCAATTATACTGGCCACTGACCCATCAGCCATGCCAGATCATTCTGCTAATTGGCAGCCTCACAGCTCACCTCTTTCACTCAGTCAACATTTAGGGGTGCTTACCATGCGCCAGCTAGTTCACAGGGCTGCTGTATGCATCTAATTAAATAATGTTTGTAAAAGCAGATCGTAACCTCCATACAAAAGCAAGGTATCTGTAGTTGTTATTATCTGTATAATAAAGATATAAGAATAAGGGAAACGGGAAGACTCTTCAACACAGTTCACCTATGTAATAGTCTTCTGTGCCCTGTGTGGGTAGCCCAACTAAGTTTGAGAGCAGACTGCACTTTGAACAACACCCTGGAAGGTAGAGACCTGAGCCAAGACCAGCCCATGACACAGCTTGACCACAAAATATCAAATAGTAAGAGCTAGCACTTTATTGAGTCCTTACCATGTGTTTAGGCCTTGTTCAAAGCAATTTTATACAGATTAACTCTTAATCCTAGTCACAGACACATGAGAGAGGGACCATTATTATCCCCTGTCCACAGATGAGGAAACTGAATCACAGGCTGATTAATTGACTTGCCTGAGGTTTCCTAGCTGTAAATATCAGTTTCATTTTCATGTAGGTGAATGAGTTCATGCTGTTAACCACCACTTCATATAGCAAACAGATCTGAGCCTGGCAAGGGAGCAAAGGGCTGAAGCGCTGGCAGGCAGAGTGCATTATGGGTCCCAAACTGAGCTCAGAGTTCCTGGGAAGCTTTTCTTAGGACCACAGGTTTTATAACTCAAGGGAGTCCCAAGGAGCAGACCTCTTTATTGCTTTTGCAGAGGATACACAGGACCCTTGGTCTCCAGAAGCTTCTTTCTCTGTGGCAAGAATGCTTGCCTCCATGCATTAAGAACTGGAGTACAGGTATCCTTCACTTTTCAAAAGTTCATGTCGCACCTCTTTGCTTTTACAAAAGACCTACATTCATGTTTGGTAACCTACCAAGGATGTTTGATTATCCAAAAGAAATCCAAAGAGAATTTTCGCTTTTACAAGAAAGGCGAAAAGCCAACATACCATCCACCATTTGTTTTGCAGAAAGTTGCTCTAGAGGCAGCCCACACCCTGAGCAGGAAGAGTGGCCCCACCAAGCTCTTGCCCTGAGTACTCAGCATCTCAGCATCAAGCTGCCATGTCGCACTGTGTTGGTGAGCATCTGGGCTCTATCTCGATTTATTTTGTGCATCCGTTGGCAAGATGTGTCCTAACATATCAGAAGAACCTAAGAGAGGTGATTTGGGGGGAGGGGTCTGGAAATGCTCAAAAAAATTTCCATATAAATTGATGGCAATTGCTTCTTTGCTTTATGCCACTTTGGTTTATGAAAGTTTTCACAGGAATGCTCTACTTTTGGATAGCTAGCAGAGAAACCTGTGCCCACAGCCTGAGGACGGGTACCTCCATATCATAGCAGATAGAGGAAGCCAGGGGAAATGACAAGGGGGGAAAGGAGTGGAGGAATGGTGAGGGGAACAAGTCTTCCTCCAGCTGGGAAAAGGCAATCAGTTCGATGGGTTTGCCTTTGGGTAGGAGGATTAGCTCTAATTGAGAAGTAAATAAACCTGGAACTGAGGGCGAGGCATCAAAGAAGAGTGCAAAGAAAAGGGAGCTGGGAGGGTTCTGAAATTGGGTAAGCAAACTTTTCCAGTAAAGGGCTCAAGAATTTTTGTAGGCTTTGCAGACCATATTCTTCTTTGTTGTCATTGTCATTGTTTTCCTCCATATCTTTAAATATGCATTTACCATTCATATCTCCAGGTAGTGGCTGTATTTGGCTATGAGTTATAGTTTTGTCAACTCTTGCTCTAAAGAAATCACCTCTGGGGGTTCTGGGTGACTCAATCAGTTAAGTATCCAACTTCGGCTCAGGTCATGATTGCGGGACTCTTGAGTCTGAGCCCCACAGCAGGCTGTCAGCGAAGAGCCCACTTCAGATCCTCTCTCCCTTTCTCTTTCTGCCCCTCCTCGCTTGTACTCTCTCTCTCTAAAATAAACATTAAAAAATTGTTTTAAATAAATAATCTGTAAACCTCACCATTTTACCTGAATCTGACCCTGCGCTTCTCTCCAGTGTTGGCCATTTACCCTGAATCAGGGCCCCAAGGAGATGGAGAGATGCTATCTATGGAAAGGAGAAGGCAGGTAGTTCTGGTTCTGGTGAGGCTTTGTGAACTCTGAAGTAAGTTCCACCGAGGAGCTTCAGGACTAACTCTTTTCGGCAATCTGAAGGTGTACCCTGGGGAGTCAGGCCATGCACAGCTGTGCACAGGAGCAACTCTGCAAGAATTCTGTTGCCTGCCACCTTCCATTTGGGAACTTATGCCCAAGACAATATTGCAAAGCAATGAAACTCAGTGTTACTCTATTTCAGAGAAAATGGAGTAGCAGCCTTTCCCACTCAGTACCCCAAAATGGAATATCTCCATGTCTTTGGGAAGAGCCTGCCCTCAGCAGGAAGAAACTGGACGTTTTTTTTAAGCATTCTCTATACCCAATGTGAGGTTTGAACTCACAACCGGAAGATCAAGAGTCACATGATCTGCTGACTGAGCCAGTGAGGCACCCCAAGAAATTGTACTTTTTAATAAATATGACTCTCAGTTACAATGTCTCCCTTAGAGACTAGCTATACAATAAGGAAGCTCACCTACAAAACAAGCAACTTCATATATTTTGTTATCAGAATGATAGCTCATTGTCCTACTATCTACCAAAAACTACCTGACACAGAACAGCCGTCTCTCCTCACTTTGAACTTGAACTGCAAGTCACTAAAACCATTTTTTTTTATTTTTAAAGAATTGTTTAATGTTTATTTTTGAGAGAGAGACAGGGAGGGAGATACAGAATTCAAAACAGGCTCCAGGCTCTGAGCTGTCAGCACAGAACCCAACACAGGGGCTCAAACCCATGAACCGTGAGATCACAACCTGAGCTGAAGTCAGATGCTTAACCGGCTGAGCCACCCAGATGCCCGTAAAACTATTCTCAATTAACAACAAAGCCTTAGTTTTAAGGCAGGGAGGTAGGGAAAGAGGAGGGAACTTCTAAAACACTTTTTGTCTAACCTAAGAATTGACAGGAAGCCAGTTTCCAAATAATTATTAGAACTTTCCAATACACGTAACATGAATTAATATGTTAGAGAGACTACTTATAATGGAATAGAGGGGAAGATCCTGGTATGGAGCAATAAGCTTTCAATAGAAACATGACATTTGGGAAGAAAAAAAATAAGAGAGAGGAGGGGCCAAACAAACACACGCTAGGGAAGTGTTCTTTCACCATAGCTTTGAGGCCCAAAAAGAGCCACTGGCAGGCCAGGGAAGCCTTGGAAACAATTGTACCTATTCCACAAAGTCCTGCTTCAGGGCAACTGTAGAAGGCACTTGCTGAACTCCCTGCTTCCCCCTTGCCTGCGCAGCCCATTGAGGTCTCCCTAATAAGGGTTCCCATGTTGACCGAGGCATGCCACCTAGACTACATAGTAACCAAGGAATAGTAATAAGAGCATTGCCCCCCAAAAAATTTCAAGAACTTGTTCTGCGGAGGGTTAAACTTATAAACAATCTTATTCTCAGAGTGGTCTAGGGACATTAATGCTTGGAAGCTTTGAAATAAATTTTATCTTAGAGATCTCTTTAAATCGTATAAATTGATTTAATATCCATAAATTGAGAAATGTAGGCCAACTAGCAGTATCTCTCATCTGTAATAACCTCCTAACGCTCTGCTTCCTTTCTGCTTTCCTCCAAAATGTTCCCACAAACCAGCTTAAAAACCTTGAGCCTGGGTGGCTCAGTGGGTTAAGCATCCCATTCTTGGTTTGGGCTCAGGTCATGATCTAAAGGTTCAGTTTGTGGGACTGAGCCCCCACATCCAGGGCTCTGTGCTGACAGTGTGGTGCCTGCTTGGGATTCTCATCTCTCTCCCTCTCTCTCTCTCTCTCTCTCTCTCTCTCTCTCTCTCTCTCTCTCTCTCTCCCCCTCCCCCCCATTCACACTGTCTCTGTCTCCCTCAGAATAAACAAATAAACTTACAAAAACAAAACAAAACAAAACAAACAAACAAAAATCTTAAATGCCTAAACTTCTCCGAAGCCCCATGTACATGCACCCTTCTGTCCCTGGGCTCTGGGTTGCAGCCACATTGAGCTGCTTCCAGTTCATTACATGTGCTATGCTCACTCCCACCACAAAGTTTTGGAACCCCCCCCCACCACTCCCCATACCACATCCCCTCTTCTTAGTTAACTCTGTACTTTAACTCCTCCTCCAGATCTCAGTTCAGCATCACTTTCTTGGGAAAAGTTTCCTAACCCCTAGACAAGATCAAATCTCCCTATTATTCAGATGGTCTCTTTACAACAGACTTCTGCTCCTTTAGAGTGCTTAAGACAGTGGCCACTGTGTATATATCTGATTATTTGATTTACAGTCTGTCTCATCTACTAGACCATGAGCTTCTTGATGGCAAAGATTATGCTTGTTTTATTTATTAGTGTACAAGGCACAAGGCACAGAGCAAGCATTCAAGGTGAGCTATCATTACATATATCTGGAACAGTAGGTCAACATTTCATTTGGAGTGTTTTGGACTGCTATCTGCAAGTTTAGTACTTACAAAATTGACACAAACACAAATTAACCAATGCATAAGCATGATGCCAAAGTACTCAGTCTGATAAGTTAATAGAAACACAAGAAACAAAGCTTTAGATAAACATGGTATGCTGTTCTGAAGGGTCAGTTTACTCGTGGGGTACTGTGGGGGGCATTTTTAAAGCATGACAAAGAGATATTAAAGACCTTTGAGCTGTGGGCAGAACATTTAGGGCATGTTCTTCAGACAACCCCACCCCCGTTTCTCGCCTCAACCAGCCTATAGGGGCACAAGGTGCACCATTAAGTGTAGCATAGTGGGAATGTTAACAAGTGCTTAAAATACATCTTAAATATGGACAAAGGATCTCTTTTTCTCTAATCCTATTAAAATGTGAGATCAGGGGCGCCTGGGTGGCTCAGTCAGTTAAGCGTCCAACTTCGGCTCAGGTCATGATCTCACAGTTTGTGGGTTCCAGCCTCACGTCGGGCTCTGTGCTGACAGCTAGCTCAGAGCCTGGAGCCTGTCTTCTGATTTTGTGTCTCCCTCTCTCTCTGACCCTCCCCTGCTCACACTGTCTCTCTCAAAAATAAATAAAACATTTTTAAAAAGTGAGAGTAGAATATTAGTAATAAGTGAGATCCATGCCACACCCTCACAATTTCTTAAGCCTAAATCAGAATGTGGTAAAACATTGTCTTCTAAGGTGCATAGTCTCAGGTTTACATATATAAATATCTCCCTGATTTATAGGTTATAGAAATCCCAGTATTGTCATATACATATCAGGCTTACATTTAGTAAACACATTAAATGCACTGCTAGGCTTGATTTCATATAAAACAGGTACATAATAACACATAAGCAAAAATGTATAAAAGTCTCGATATAACAAAAAAATTTAATAAGTGATATTTCATTATTATTCATGGGTGTGTGCCAGAGAAATTGGAAAATGCCAAGAAAAGCAGGACTGGTATTTAGGGCTCTGCCAGCTAAATTCCAGCGTTTTGACCTGAAAGCTCTTCAAAACTTGTGCTTTAAGGACAATGCTGAAATCTGGAACAGACATCCCAATCAACACACACACATACACATGCGTACACACACACACACACACACACACACACACACACACTCACACAAGTGAGGAAGGAAAAAAAGAGTTTAGGGGTTTAGGGAATAGATTAGGGATTCTTTTCTTATACGTGGAGATGATTCTCTTTAACCAGGGTCCTGTGATTCAGCATTCATAAAATAAATCATTTACAATTTGAACAAAACAACACCGGGTTCCCGCAGAGCTATGGAAAATGACTTGTGGGGGCTAATAAGAAATAGGGAAAGGAACAAGTGTATGGAGCCTTTGTTCTCTTCCGAGGGGTTGACAGTCCTTAGAAGGCTTATAAACCACCGTTTATGACTCACTCCCTTCTACCCACACTTCCTCTCTAGGCTCTTAATACCACTTAGGGCTTCTTGTGTTATCTCGGGTTTTTAATTCAACTGCTTCCTACTGTTCTCCAATCAACTACCTTCTCTGTTTGTGAGGACCCTGAGAAAGGCTGGCTTAGACATGGTGAACCAGGGCATTTGTCACCCAAACTGACCTAGATACTCCTAAGTGACTAATTACTTGGTCACCATTGACATATCAATTCCCTCTGCTGGCCTTGTGTGCTCCAACCTCGCCTGGTCTCAGCCACCTCAACGCAAGTTTCTAGCTAGGCGTAGGCCATGTTTTCTCCTTCAAACAATCATAGCAAACCAGGATTTGAATTTGTCTTGATTTTCCCTCACTCTGAATATTTCCTCTTTATCCGATTGCATTTCATTCCAAGCCCTGGGCAGGGAAGCCAGGCCACCAACCTGCCTTCCTCCTGCCTAGATCCCCTGTTCAAAGCACTCCTACTGCCCTTCCATCAGCCCAGCACATGGGCACAGGGTGGGTGGAAGCCCTGAAATGCACCCCAACCATTAGGCTGAAACTTATTTCTCAACTGCGTCTTGCCAACCCATTTTCCTGGAGGCAAAACTCTATTTTATCCCTTCTAGGGAAGGTATCTCAGCAGACCTACTTTCTCTGATCTGCATGGCTTCGCTTCTGTCTTTATTCTCCCTCCAACTCTGCCTTCCCTTTTCCCCTCCCTGGTTTTTACTGAATTTGCATTTCCTCTATTTAGGCATCAGCTTGGATTTTCAGCCCTGATTTGGATTCCTTGAGTCCTCTGAGTCCAATTTTGGCTGAAAAGTACTAGGTTGCTACTAACCTTTTCTTCATTCACGTGCTCTCTCTCTAGCCCTTTGCCTCCACAAGCTTCTCCGCGCGCGCGTGCGCACACACACACACACACACACACACACACACACATACTGCAAAGGAAATATTCAGATCATTTGTAGCATGGCTAAGGTATGAAGATTTTTTTCTATGATTGGGAACTAATACTGATGTCCATGGAATTATGATGGCAATTACAGACAGCTCCAGGGAGAGATGTAAGAAGCGAGGTAGTCAAAGGCAGACTTGTCTTCCAACATTATCCCTAGAGCTCTCCCTACATCCCCAACTTCCTGACTTCTACCCATTTTAAATCCCTTTAACACTGGGCAGTTCTAATAACAAGTATGAACAATACCACTTCCTCTGAACAGGAAAGAAACCTAATCTTTGCCCCTTTTTCCCTCGCATGACTACCTTCCCCTCCCAACAACCACCCAGGATCCCTAACCTGATTCCCCAGGAAAGTTCCTTTTCAAGTGACTGGTCCAATGCCTTATGGGGAGTCCAGCATTTACTATGCAACATTCCTAAATGCCACCTTCTTGGGAAGAATTTTACAGCAGACTCTAAGCCTTCTTAGACACTGAAATAAGTTATGGAAGAAGGTTTGATTCTCACTCCCTGGAGGTCTTTAAAAGCAGATGGATTCTCACCTGTCTGGGACGATTCTGGGGGATACTGCTAGTGGGCAACAAGTAATACTTATTAAACTCCTGGGCATTCATGATGCTATGCTAGACTCCATATATACTAAAAGATACTTTAAAAGACATGGCCCCTACTCTCAAAGAAGTTTTTAATTAGTGAAATACAAAGTTTGTATGGGGTACAAATAATATAATGAAAGCCAACAGTTCTTTAAATTTCGAAGCATTCAGGTTTCTTGTTTCTTTCCTTCTCTTCTTATGCTCCTTATTTTTGGCTTGGGACTAGGCAGAGAAGATTTGCAGTGAGCATATTTTTCTAGCTCATATTTTCCAGGAGCTTGTGAATGATGCAGAATGTGAGCAAGATATCAGAAGAATTAAGTGGGGCAGAAAGCACAAAGTGGCCTCAGTTCTATCATGCAGAAAGCAAGAGGCTGCTGGGTTTGATCTCAAAGGATTCTTCACTTTCTAACACCCTGGCATTCTAGGTCAAGGAGTAATTAGGGTCAAGGGGAAAAAAGAAAGTATAAGGCGGTAGGAAGAGAGCAAATTGTTGAATATTTTTTTTATCAGAGCCATAAAATAATATTGGCCAGGGGTCTATGTGAGGTCAGGTTTTCAGCAGACAAATAAGGAGAATGAGTAGGATCAGATGAATGCCTCTGTCTGAGAAGTGCACACTTATGTGCAGGCATAGGTCCACCCCGCTCCCTTTACCAAAGTGCCAAGGATGTGGCCATGTACTCCGCAGTCTCAGGCCTGTGCTGTCTAGAATATGCAGAGCCCAGGAGGGTCACAACAAAGTCACGTTTATACATTCATTCCCGTGCCCCATTAGGAAAGTCTTTCTGGGCTACCTTTTTGGTCCTCATTCATGAGAGCAGGGTCCCTGAGGGACCCCTCGGTCACGTGCAGGTCCTTTGTGCTCCCTCTGGGTAGACCAGTTAGAACCTTTGCACATCCTCGGCTGGGACGTAGCTCTATGTTAGGGTACAGGGTGTGGCCAGAGGGGCAAGCTGTGTGTTAACGACCCATCCTGCTACGTGAGCTTGGCCCTGCCTGACAACACAACAGCCCAACAGGCAGTGAGAAGGTTGTGCAGTATTCTACATATGTGCATCTCTGTACAAAGTAAATAACTGATTCAATGTGCCATGTGATTTTTCTCTAATTTCTCTGCATGTAGACAAATGTGAATGGGTCAGGTCTTATTGTTATTTATTTATGAACATTATCCTTTTTTGCCACTAAAAGAAAAGCATCGACAACTTTTCCCTCAATTTTCAGGAGAGCTGCTGTTGTGTATGCTAAATGCTGTTGTAATGTGATCTTTGTGTTCAGTTTATTGGACATTTTCCCCTTCCAGGAATATACAGGAAATAAGGTATAGTTAGTTATATAGCTCTTTGAATTCAGGGACGATCTTTGGTTGAAACTACCTCATGTTACTGATATCTTAACCAAAGCCCATGAACCTCAAGACACGTTTCCTAGACTACTCACATTTACTGACTTTACTGGCTTTATTATTTGTTACTAAAACATGTAAGTTGAATTTACATAGATAAATAAATATGGAGTGTAAATTTAATTTTCCAATAATTTGGTCAAGGATTAACTGCTATAGAAAAGACAGTGGGTATTTAACCAGTTCCACTGAAAGTAGAGAAAAAAAAAAAATATATATATATGCCCGAACTGATCAGCATATAATTGGTCAAGTCTTCAGTATTATTTAGTCACCATTTAATCTATTATATAAATCGTTAAATGTTTAAAGTAAGATTTATGTTATAATTTTATCTATTTCTTAATATTTTAGGCTTTAAACACATTGCACAACTAAATTATTTTCAACATTAAGAGTTGATCTATTTTTTTAATATATTAAGTTCTCTTAGAATGTTAAGGTAAGGCTTATTTACATATTTTGTCACTAAGGAGTTCTATTTCAATGCTCTTGACAACTTAGGAGGAATATTTTTAAAATATACAAGGACTGATAATGGTCATTCATTCAAGGAACTCATTCTATCAGAAGTTTAGCAGATATTCCATTTTCAAGGGTAGAACTAATTTTACTCCTTTGTGGGGAGTTAAAAGTTGCTAGTTTCAGGGGTGCCTGGGTGGCTTAGTTGGCTGAGCGTCCAACTTTGGCTGAGATCATCACCTTGCAGTTAGTGGCTTCCAGCCCTGCATTGGGCTCTTTGCTGACAACTCAGAGCCTGGAGCCTGCTTCGGATTCTGTGTCTTCTTCTCCCTCTGCCCCTCCCCCACTCATACTCTACCTTTCTCTCTCTCTCAAAAAGAAATAGGCATTAAAAACTTTTTTTAAAGTGGTTAGTTTTAGGGGTGCCTGTGTGGCTCAGTTGGTTAAACATCCAGCTATTGATTTTGGCTCAGGTCCTGATAGTACAGTTTGTGAGAACAAGCCTGGCGTTGGGCTCTGTGCTGATCGTTTGAAGACTCCTTGGGATTCTCTCTTTCTCTCTCTCTCTTTCTGCTCCTTCCCTAGTCACACATGTGCACACTCACTCTCACTCTCAAAATAAGTAAATAAACATTAAAAAAGTTACTAGTTTTAGGGGTCGAATCCAAACAGAGGAACTCTTGGTGTTCCTAAAATATACATGGGAGAAAGCAGAAGAGAGCAAAGCCTCTTTCCTCCTTACTAAGTCCTGGAATCACGCTGCTCCAATAAATTCAAGAGTGGGGACTGGAGCTTGTTTCCTCCTGAGCTGGGTGGCTTTGAACAATTTACTTAACCACTATAAACATGTAGTCTCTCTATTTGTTAACTGAGGATAATATCTACCTTGCAGAGCATTTGTAAATATTTTAAATATTACACATAAATTATTAATCATATTGTTTTTCACAGTAGATGTTCAATAAATGGTAGCTGTGCATTTGAGTACTTGCTTTGTTTTCCTCCATCCACAGACTATAAATTCCTTGAGCATAAGAATTATGGAGAGTTGAAATCACAGAATCTAGGGTGACCTGGGTGTTTTCTTTTCTGACTCCACATCCAGTTTACAACTTGTTTTTCTCGATCTCCTTTTTGGTTATAATTAAATAGAAAGTAGCAATTCATCTGGTTGTTTCCTTTACCATGGTAGAGGTGAAATTGTCAGAAAAACAAGTTAACTAATTTATCAGATGCTTTGCTTTTAGCAGTGAGACCTTCCAAAGATGCCCTGAAGCCCCCTTTCCTACTATCTACCCTGCTTCGGCCAGAGTTACATGTTGTTGAGGGAATGTGAAGCTACAATATCTATCCTGTTAAGGCAAATTTTGCCTTATCCTGGGCAAATATCCTATTATTGAGACAGCACAGGCGTCAAGTATCAGCTTTCTCTGTTCTATTCCCTCTCTGGAATTCTCCCTCAGATTCCAGGGTTCAAAGTCCTTGTACTCTTGTGGTCATCTAGCCCGATGGAGAAAGTGAGCCTACTCTTTCAGTCAGCCATCTTTCTAAAGACAAGGGGGTTCTTTTCTTGTGGCAGGCCCCGGCTTACTCCACTTTTCCTTTCATTTGGTTAGGAATTATTACAGTCGCAAGTAACAGAAAACCAATGTTTAAAAATGACTTTTAAAAATAGAAATATTTGCTTCTCCTCCTTTTCCTTCTCCTCCTTGCCTTTCTTCTTTTTTCTCCTCAGCTGATGAGAAGATGAGCTCTAGCTCCCCCATCTCTCCTGCTTCTCTTCTCCTCCTTCTTCACAACAAGCAATGAAGAGCCCCAATATTTGGGTCATTGTCTCTCTTGACTTGTCTTTTTCGCTAGTTCCCTTCAATCCCACAATGGCTGCTGTGGTTAGAGAAGCATCATATCTAGTTGCAAGCCAGGAAGAAAGCATGGGCTGGTAACAGTCATGTCTGTATTTCAGACCAAGAAAACAAAAGCATTCCTAGAAACCCCAGGAAACCTCAATTTAGATCTAATTGACAGCATGCGTCACATGGACATGTCTAGCAGCAAAAATATTTGGGAAGGTGGCTATTTAGTGAAACCGGCCAGGGTGCTTGGGATGACTTTTGGTTAGCCCACCAACAGCATTTCCTGCAGCTTTCCAATGTAAAATGGTGGACATTTGACATACCAGCTTTGCCAGCATTTCCCTGGACTTATATATACCATTGTTCTTTATGGTTCTTCTCAAAGCTAATGACAACAAGAAAGTATTGTAGATAGCAAAATCTGATACCCACTGTCATGGGTTTTATCAACCTGTGTTTTCCAAACTTACAAATCAGAAGAACTGTTTAAAATACATATTAAACAGAATTTCTTGTGTTTTTCCTCAGAAGAGTCTAATTTAGTTGGTCTGGAGATAGAGTCAGGAATTTATATTAAAACACACACACACTCTTACACCAGCAGATTTTTCTTATTAAACAAATTTGATGATCCAAAGGATATCTCTGATTATTCTTGCTCTGCTTATAAATATTCAGCTTCTTAGGACATTATTGTAAACAGAGTTCATGAGTTATATATCTTTATATTCTTTCTTTTAAATATGCTTCTCATAATGTTCTTCTCAAAATGTTCTATTCTAAATAAATTCCTTTGTCCCCATTTCCTATGTCTCCATGGGTTCATTGCAAGGACCTCTTCATCTCTTTTAAATCTATTCCAGGAAACAACCAACAAAACTAAAAGGTAATCAATGGAATGGGAGAAGATATTTGCAAACAACATATCAGATAAAGGGCTAGTATCCAAAATCTATAAAGAACTTACCAAACACCACACCCCAAAAACAAATAATCCAGTGAAGAAATGGATGTATCCATACAAGACATGACTAGACACTTTTCCAAAGAAGACATCCAGATGGCCAACAGACACATGAAACAATGCTCAACAATGCTCATCATCAGGGAAATACAAACCAAAAGCCCACTGAGATGTCACCTCACACCAGTCAGAGTAGCTAAAATTAACAACTCAGGAAACAACAGACATTGGAGAGGATGTGGAGAAAGGGAACCCTCCTGCACTGTTGGTGGGAATGCAAACTGCTGCAGCCACTCTAAAAAACACTGTGGATCTTCCTCAAAGAATTAAAAATAGAACTCCCCTATGACCCACCAATAGCACTACTAGGAATTTATCCAAAGGATACAGGAGTGCTGATGCATAGGGGCACATCCACCCCAATGTGCATAGCAGTGCTTTCAACAATAGCCAAATCATGGAAAGAGCCCAAATGTCCATCCACTGATGATTGGATACAGAAGATGTCGTTTATATATACAGTGGGATACTACTTGACAATGAGAAAGAATGAAATCATGCCATTTGCAGCAGCATGGATGGAACTGGAGGGTATTATGCTGAGTGAAACAAGTCAGTCAGAGAAAGA
>NC_043704.1:88311759-88315233 GCF_006229205.1 Suricata suricatta | reverse complement strand
GGATACTACTTGACAATGAGAAAGAATGAAATCATGCCATTTGCAGCAGCATGGATGGAACTGGAGGGTATTATGCTGAGTGAAACAAGTCAGTCAGAGAAAGACAGATATCATGAGTTTTCACTCATATGTGGAACTTGAGAAACTTATCAGAAGACCATGGGGGAAGAGAAGGGGAAAAATAGTTTCAAACAGAGAGAGAGGGAGGCAGACCATAAGAGACTCTTAAATACAGAGAACAAACTAGAGTTGATTGGGTGGGGAGGAAGAAATGGGTGATGGGCATTGAGGAAGGCACTTGTTCTTAAAACATATTTTGTAATTTTGATTAAATGAAAGTAAGGAAAAAAATTTAAATTTATAGTAACTTGAAAAAAATAAGTAAACCTACCCCAGTCCAGCCTTGACCCCATCCCTCCCTTTTATTGCCTAACCTCAATTTCCAATACAGGTCATTATGTCTTTTTCTCTCAAGTTTTACTTTGTTACTTTAGACACATCAATGAAACTCTCATAAAACATTATCACCCTGCTACAAAGATTATGTGATCTTACTGAACATTTAAAAGAA
Organism: Suricata suricatta; assembly: GCF_006229205.1. NCBI lineage: Eukaryota > Metazoa > Chordata > Mammalia > Carnivora > Herpestidae > Suricata > Suricata suricatta. The sequence continues at coordinate 88,314,662 of NC_043704.1, read as the reverse complement.
AATTTTTCAAGCTCCTGCCTTTCCATGTAATCTATTCTATATATTCTGTATAGAATATAGCGCTTTTCAAAAGTGGGAAGTTTGTATGCATGAATAGTACACAAAGACGTGAGACAGACAATATAAGGCCTTGAGTGAGATGAGATTGTTGTGGGCAGAAGGGGTTACGGAAGGCAGAGAGTAGAAAGAAAATTTTCTCTGAATCTTGAAAAGTAGACTGGATTTGGAAAGGCAAGGAAAAAAAGAAAGACTTCCACGAAGGTGGGCATTGCTCTATTTTCTTCCTTGCACTGACCTTCTAACATATTCTGTACTGTACTTGTTGACTTCTCCCTACTAAAAATATGTGATCCATGATGCAGAGACTTTGTTGTTGCTATTTTAAACTTTTAAATCTTCAGTGGGCCTAGCATCGAGTAGCTACTCAATAAATATTTGTTGGCTGAAGAGCATGTGCATGAATGAATGGTAAGGTCAGCCTGACAGAAGCAGGGTTCCAATGATGTTGAAATAAAAAATATAGTTAGTTCGTTGTAAGAATGTTGAATTTGAGATAAGAGACTGGAGTCTTCTTTAGATAATGGGAGAGAGGAGAAACGTCATGGAACTCCTTAGCTCATCTTATTTCATTTCCATATTTAGTGTAACTACTCCAAAGAAATTAGAAAAGGAGAGAAAATTGCAAAGGCAAACTTGGATCCTTTCTAGGAAAGGGGGATGTGCTGATGGGCTGGTTGGTAAGGCTGCGAGGTTACTGGGGGCAGACTCTTTGGTCAGCCCACGGCAGCAACGGGACAGGAGGAGTCAGCTGGTGTGCTGCCGCTGTGAACACTAGAATATTCTTTGGGACTAGGTTCTCGTTCTCAACCCAGGGGCCATGGCTCTCACTGGTGCCCTGTTCTTGCCATTTTTATCCTAATCCATGGCCTCTGAAACCTTACTTGTGATTTACTGAAATTGTCTTTTAAAAGGTTTCTCTACTTCAAGTCTCTACCTTCCTCTTTGCTTTCCATTCCTGTTAACACACTAGCACAAAGTCTTTTCTATCACATCAGTGATATTACTGTCCTAAAGGACTGCTTTAATGATGTGACTTTTCTGGTTAAGGGCCATAATAGATCTCTAGTAAATATCCATTTAACCCTTTCCATCATTAGGTCTGGCTTTCACTTCCTTTCCTTTCCCCCCCAACTCTGTCCAACTGGTATCAGTCTTCTCTGTACATATTCAGTGTTTCTTCTATGGGCTAGATATTGTCTGTATGTATTGTCACTCCTTTTTTATTTGAGAGAGAGAGAGAGAATGCACATGATCAGGGACAGGGGCAGAGGGAAAGAGAGAAAGAATCCCAAGCAGGCTCCATGCTCAGCACATAGCCTGATGCAGGGATCGATCCCACACCCTTGGGATCATGACTTGAGCAGAAATCAAGAGTCAGACTCTCAACCGACTGGGCCACCCACGCATTCCCTGGCCCTCATTTACACTCGTGTATCTCCCCTGTTTTGCAGGGGCTAGAAACCTGGGAAAAACAATTCTCATATTCTATTACCAGTAGAATTTCAGACACAGTTTGGACTCTGCCAAACAAATGTAGTGGTGAAGGATTTGGGAGGCAAAAGAGAAGGCAGCCATCCTTGGCTTTTTCTTTTTCTTCTGTTGACGGTGATGGGCAGCCTTTGTCATTTCAGCCCCTGGGGCTCAAGGGTGTAAAGTCAGCAGTTTCTATCAGCCTCTAGGCTTTAGGCGGCAGAAGCTCTTTAATCCTCTGGGCAAGGATATGCCACGTGCCATCTTGCTCACCATGGAAGATACAGGGGGAGCAAATGTAAGACAGAATAAACATAAGATTTTTTTAGGTTTATTTATTTATTCTTGAGAGAGAGAGAGAGAGAGAGAGAGAGAGAGAGAGAGAACAAGAGAACCAGTGGGAATCCCAAGCAGGCTCCGTGCCGTCAGTGCAGAGTCCAACCTGGGGCTCTATCCCACAACCCTGAGATCATGACCTGAGTTGAAATCAAGAGTCAGATGCTTAACTAACTGAGCCACCCAGGTGCACCCCAGATAAGCTCTTATTTATTCACTGTATATGCCTCAACTATCCCCTTCATTTTAATTTGAGATTGGAAGCAACATAGCACAGGAATTTGTAGGGGCACCACGATGTTTTTTAATAGTAACTAGGTGTTGACTATCAGACCAGGAGGTCTTTCTGTTCATATCACCACTTTTATCTATGAACTAGGACAGTGGCATCTCAGCAATGACAATATAATATATTATTATAATATGTATTATATATTATGTTGTAATAGTATATAATAATAACTATATAAATAATGAAAATAATAGAATATACAATATGTATTCTAATATTAATTATAATTGGGGCTTAAGAGATAATTATACTTGATAATTAAATGCTTTTATTTATTTATTACATATTTTTATTTTTTAATATGGTAATTTTATACTTTATTGTTTTTTTAATATAGATTGTTGACAACTTAGCTAACATAATGTGTACAGTGTGCTCTTGGTTTTGGGGGTAGAGTCCCATGATTCATCACTTACATACAACACCTAGTGCTCAATCCAATAAGTGCTCTCTTCAACATCACCCATTTTCCTCTTTGACCCACACCCCCACTAACTCTCAGTTTGTTCTCTGTATTTAAGAGTCTCTTATGGTCTGCCTCCCTCTCTCTCTGTTTGAAACTATTTTTCCCCTTCTCTTCCCCCATGGTCTTCTGATAAGTTTCTCAAGTTCCACATATGAGTGAAAACTCATGATATCTATCTTTCTCTGACTGACTTGTTTCACTCAGCATAATACCCTCCAGTTCCATCCATGCTGCTGCAAATGGCATGATTTCATTCTTTCTCATTGTCAAGTAGTATCC
>NC_043704.1:88221926-88311659 GCF_006229205.1 Suricata suricatta | reverse complement strand
TCTTTCTCTGACTGACTTGTTTCACTCAGCATAATACCCTCCAGTTCCATCCATGCTGCTGCAAATGGCATGATTTCATTCTTTCTCATTGTCAAGTAGTATCCTACTGTATATATAAACGACATCTTCTGTATCCAATCATCAGTGGATGGACATTTGGGCTCTTTCCATGATTTGGCTATTGTTGAAAGCACTGCTATGCACATTGGGGTGGATGTGCCCCTATGCATCAGCACTCCTGTATCCTTTGGATAAATTCCTAGTAGTGCTATTGGTGGGTCATAGGGGAGTTCTATTTTTAATTCTTTGAGGAAGATCCACAGTGTTTTTTAGAGTGGCTGCAGCAGTTTGCATTCCCACCAACAGTGCAGGAGGGTTCCCTTTCTCCACATCCTCTCCAATGTCTGTTGTTTCCTGAGTTGTTAATTTTAGCTACTCTGACTGGTGTGAGGTGACATCTCAGTGGGCTTTTGGTTTGTATTTCCCTGATGATGAGCATTGTTGAGCATTGTTTCATGTGTCTGTTGGCCATCTGGATGTCTTCTTTGGAAAAGTGTCTAGTCATGTCTTGTGCCCATTTCTTCACTGGATTATTTGTTTTTGGGGTGTGGTGTTTGGTAAGTTCTTTATAGATTTTGGATACTAGCCCTTTATCTGATATGTTGTTTGCAAATATCTTCTCCCATTCCATCGGTTACGTTTTAGTTTAGTTGATTATTTCCTTTGCAGTGCAGAAGCTTTTTATCTTGATGAGGTCCCAATAGTTCATTTTTGCTTTTAATACCCTTGCCTTCTGAGACCTGTCAAGCAAGAAATTGCTGCAGCTGAGGTCAAAGAAGTTGTTGCCTCTTTTCTCCTCTAGGGTCTTGATGGTTTCCTGTCTCACATTTCATTCATTTTGAGTTTATTTTTGTGTAAGAAAAAGTCTAATTTCATTCTTCTGCATCTTGCTGTCCAGTTCTCCCAGGACCATTTGCTAAAGAGGCTTAGATACTCTTTCCTGCTTTGTCAAAGATTAGTTGGCCATACATTTGTGGGTCCAATTGTGGTTCTCTTTTCTATTCCATTGGTCTATGCATCTTTTTTTGTGCCAACACCATACTGTCTTAATTACAGCTTTCTAATATAAATATATTTATAAATATATAAATAATAAAGGTAATAATATAATCATATAATTATAATGTAATATTAATCACATATAAAATATAATTTGGGCTTAAGAGGCAATTATATTGGATAATTAAATGCTTTTATTTATTTATTTAAAAAGATTTTAAATGCTTATTCATTTTTGAGAGAGAGAGAAGGAGACACAGAATCTGAAGCAGGCTCCAGGCTCTGAGCTGTTAGCAGAACCTCAATGTGGGGTTCAAACTCACTAACCATGAGATCATTACCTGAGTCAAAATCGGAAGCTCAACCAATTGAACCACCGAGGTGCCCCTTAAATACCTTTAAAATTATGTTAGGGTGATGTTATGTCCAGTTTTTTAATTTGGAATTAATATTATAGGAATTTCAAATGTGTTACTTAATACACATTGATCTAAATAGGAAAATTAAAGACAATACTTTGGATTCTTTATATGTATATATTAGGAGATATTTAAAGTGTTTTGGATTTCAACAATGATTCTACTCTAATGTGGAAAAATAGAAAATATTTCCCAAATAATTAGATAAAAAATACACTCATGATATATCTAGATATTTTAAAAGGTCTGAGGGCTTTCGAGAAATTATTCCCACATTTTTTCTTTTTCTTAAATTAAAATTTTTAATTTTTTATTAAGTACATAAAGAATATATGATACATTCACATTACAAAAAATTTGAAACATACAGACCAAGCAGAAGCCCCTAAGGTAGCATTTCTTCTCTGAGAGAGGGGATTTAGCTGACGAACGCTTGCCATCCTCTTGCTTCCAGTCCCTTCTGCCAACCACCTGATGCCAGGGTCACTTTTATTGTAATAGTGTGATGGTCAGTAACGGTTTTTTTGTTGGTAGCTTTTTGAATTTCTTATAACCTGAATGAAGTAATTAAGTCTGTATAAGTTGATTCTGAAAGATGAAAAGTAACAAATAGGGTTTATATTATCATGACTGTAAATATTGTTCACTGCAGAGATAAACAATGTTATATATTTCCTTCTCTACTGTTTCAGTGTCACAACAGTGGGGACAGAATATTACAGTTGAATTCTACCTATTCTAGTCTACCAATTGCTCAAAATCATGCAATATTTAAAAATATTAGCATCAGACCTTTTCTTATGGAATCCTGTTTTGCCTTTTCTTCTTGGTGTTTCTATTTGCCTTTATCTCACTCTTTTTCACTGCTGTGTGTGAGAGTCTATGACAAAGATGCATTATAATTTATTTCATGTTCCCATTTTGCTGAACATTTAAGTTGTTTTCATTTTTTTCCCACTATGTATAATGCTTTAATAAACGTTTTGCCCATGCAGCCTTTGTACATACAAAGTTGTATAGGATAAAATTCTAGAAGTAGAACCTCTGGGTTAAAGGAAAGTAGATTTTTTAAATGTTTGTTTATTTTTGAGGGGGGGTGGCACAGAGAGGGAGGGAGATTCAGAATCTGAAACAAGCTCCAGGCTTGAACTATCAGCACAAAGCCCCACATGGGACTGAAACTCACAAACCATGACCTAAACCCAAACCCAGAGTCAGATGCTTAACCGACTGAGCCACCCAGGCACCCAGGACAGTACATTTCAATGGCTACTACTAGTAGCCTTCAGGAAGATGCTGCTATCTACATTCCACTAACATTATACAGAAAGGTATATTTCTGTACTGTGTTTCTAGGACTCTTATTAATCATGTTGATTTTTGCCAATCTGATTAGTTTAACATATCTCACTGCTGTTTTAATTTGTTTTTCTTGATTATTATTAAAGTAAAGTATCTTTTCATAAGTTTAATGGCACTTGGCATTTCCTCTCCAGTGTGCCGGTGGTGGTGTTGGTGGTCTTCTTTTTATGTTTAGGATTGTTAATTCTTTTTTTTTGTTGCACAGGTTGGAAAGGTACATTCTCCCCATATATCAAATTTCTTTCAACTTTGCAGTATCTTCTGCAAAGTGTTAATTTTCAGGTGGTAAAAAACCAGTCTTTTTCCTCTATATGTTTTGTATCCTGTTTTGCTTAAGATAGGCCTTCCTAGCCTAAGGAAACATTCATGTGTTTCTGTATGTTTGCAAATACTTGTATAGAATTCTTTTTACATTTAGCTCTTTAACCCACTGACAATGTTTTGTTTGTATACAGCAAGGTTAATTTCCTTCATTCTGTATGTATGTAGGGCAATTTGTGTACAAATTTTCCAGCTCATGAGTAGGAAGGAGACGTGATAATATATCCTCTCCCCTGTGCCTTTTTAGTTATGTTTCCCCGCTCCTTATTCTCTCTTACCACTGAGGAAACACTGGTCAGCATGACCCGTTTCAATGGGCCTTTCTAAGGTTATGAGCAGTCCCAGCACCTACTCCATACCCGTTTCTTTCTCTCTCTATGGAAGACATTATTGGGCTCACCTGTGTCCAGTTCTGTCCTGGGTACATAGAAAACTGTACTTACCAGGTCCCATGTAGATAGTTGGGGCTGTGTAACTGTTTCTGGCCAATAACTTCTGAGTGGAAGTGGCAAATAATTTATATGTCACCTCAGGGTGAGGTGTAAAGCCCTGCTTGGCCTAGCAGCTTTTTTTCTGAGTCCTACATCACGCTGGTGGGGCCATGTGGAAGCAGTCTGCGTGTAGTGAGGCCCTATAAGGAGGACAGATGCTCTAATGACTTGCTCAACTTAACGCTGGACATGTAAGTGAGACACGAACTCGTATGTGTTGAGCCACAAAATATTTGGGCTTGTTTGTTATGACATCAGAAGGCAAATCAGTTAAGAATGACAACATTTTTCCCCCTTACAACCTTGATTCTGCTCTTTTTTATTTTTTGAAAGCTGACAGTTTGAAACATTGGTACTTTACCATTTGAAACAAATCATTTGCAAAAACCTTGCAACTGATTTGAGAAACACTGATATCATTTATTCATTACTTAGGTATATTTCTTGAATACATACCCAGCAGCAGGCTTTGTGAATAAAATGAGAATACGAGAGAGATCTGGCCTTTGGAGGTTGGCTGTAATATCAGAACAGTGCAGGGGGGCACCTGGCTGGCTTAGTCAGTAGCATGTGCAGCTCTTGATCTCAGGGTCATGAGTTCAAGCCCCATACTGGGTCTAGAGCTTACTTTAAAAAAAAAAGTGTATGGAAGAGTCTGTAGGAGACTGTTAAGGGGATGGTTAAGGAGTTAGGTGCCCTAAGGTAGAATCCTGGCTCTGCCTCTCATTAGCTGAGTAAACTTAGGCAATTTAATTAACCTTTTACTACCTCATTTTCTCATCAGGAAAATTAAGAGTAAATGAGTTAATTCATATAGAATATTTAGCACAGGATTTGACAAACAATAAGCACTTAGTAAATATTAGTTATTATCAGCATTGGGACCATGGGCCGGGAATATACCCAGGTGCCTTGGGGTACATAAAGCTTACCCTCAGAATATGGAACCAATACCACTGCATTATACCCCCAACCTAGCAGTTTGCCTCATGCCTCAGCATGGTGTACTTACCGTCAGAAAACTAGCAGAAAAGTCCTAAGGCAATAAGAAGTAGGGATTATGAAAAGCACCTTGTGTTGTCACCCCTCTATTTTTAATGTTTAATTTTTCATGTTCCAGGGCATCTGACTTAACTGAAGATAATGATCTATTTTTAGATGGCCTATAAAAGAGCGGTAAGTCTAGTTTATGGGTTCTGAAATTCTCAGTTTAAGAATATGTTATAAGAGGGGCACCTGGCTGGCTCAGTCAGAAGAGCATGTGATTCTTGGTCTCAGGGTCATGAGTTTGAGCCCCCATGTTGGATGTAGATGTTACTTAAATAAAACAAACAGCAAACAAAGAACATATTATAAGGACTGTGTGTTTAGCTTATGGATACATACTGCGTATGTAAACATATACTTGCAATTATGGAGATGCACATACATCTAAATGTGGCACTCCCTATGGAGGTGTTAGATTTGTTTTCAACCCTGAACATAACATTTATCTGTTACCCAAGATCACAGAACTAGTCAGTAGCAGAGACAAAAAATCATGAAATCAGCAAATGCTCTTTCCATCACACCCTGTTTTATAGAAGAAATAGTCACCTTTGACTTAGTAGAGCTGCAGTCAACACGGAAAAGATAGTAATATATAACACTTGCACACATTTTTATTGCTAGACTGTATAACCTTATCTTCAACGGAGGTTTCAATATTTTTGCTGTAAATACACTCCACTTCCTTTGTACACCATGATAGCTAAATTATTAATAAACACAGTAGAAGGCAAGGTCTTTGGTAGAACCATAGATCTAATATTAGGTCAATTACAGAATCCCTCTCCTTTCCTCCTATAAAAAAAGCTGCTGTACATTTGTATTATTATATCCCCTTCTAAACCACCAGTCAAATTCCTAAAGGAAAGGGAAACTAATATTTATTGTGATACTAACATTTATGTTAGGAACTGTGGAACAGTCTTCACATAAACACAGACTTTCAACAAATACACAGTTCATGTAAATATACACGTTATGCATAATTTTATTTCAGTTTTACAGGACACATACACAAAATAGCCCACAGAAAAGTGGAAAAAACCTACAACCTTTTCATCATCTTTATTCTGGTTGAACTGAACATTGTCAACAGAATCACTGAACTATGACATGTTGCCTTTATAGCCATAAAACCTCAAGATTTGTATGTGTGTTTTATGTGTGTTGATTACAATCAATATGAGATTGTTGTCAAAATATGTGAACTACGATTAGCAAATTTTAGAAAAATTTCCATGATTTTATTACCACTGATTGAGAAGACCACTCATAGAGAAAATCACTGTCAATACTTTTAGGTGTATGCCCTTCAAGTTTTCTCTGTGTATGCATATGCTTTGTGAATATATTTTCATATCCCAAGTATACTCTACATTATCTTTGTTAAAGATACATATTTTCCCTTGTGCCATACTATGTATTGTAATTAATGTACCAAATATCATGTTGTTGGTTAATTAAGATGTTTCTAATTTGCCACTGTCTTCATTAATCCCAGTGCAATGGTTGAATCAAATCCTCTAGAGCAGATACTAGGACTATCCAAGGGTCAAGTATGTAGCTCTGTGCTTGGTGTTCATCCTATGGTAACTTTATCCCTCTCTTCTGTAAGCACAGTGACATCAAAGGAACATGAATGTGGGAATTGAATCAATCTCAATTCTAGTTACCAGTTAGAATAATTGCTATCCATGGGATAGAGAAAGTTGGATTTAAATCTCAACTTTAATTACTGTATCAAAACCATTTTGAGATACTCTAAAATGGGGAACTGGACTAAGATGAGGTACAACAGGTCAACTTATTATGAGTTACATGAGAAATGTAACATATATTTCAGGTCTTTATTTGGAACTATTGAATCTACATCTTCAGAGCAAGACTTGGGAATCTGCATTTTCAGAAATGCTCCGAGTACTTCCAATGCATTGCAGCCCGCAAAAACAGGCCATCTCTCAAGGCTTCTCCTTGGCTTGAGCTACTTCATCCTTTCCCCTCCTTGTCTCCCGGGGGCCCATGCAGTTTTCCCCACATACAGGCAGTTTGTGTGTAATAACACAAGGAAAACTGGGCGATTCAGTTATTTAAAAAACAAAAGTTCTTGAATCATTTTTAAAAAATGCGTTTAAACCAAGATAATAAAATAATAGCACTTCTGCTGCTTCTTATTGACTTACCTATTGTTTAATTTATTAAAATATTGGTTTAAAAATTCCATTTTATTCTTTTCCAAAGCCTGATTAAAATTTTTCTTGGTGTTTTAACAGATCCCATCTGGCAAATGGCAAGTGGGCTGTCTAAGTAATAATTGAAGAGTCCAAAGTCATGTGCAGTTCTGAAAAATCTATGATTTTATTTCAGATAGTCTTATAGATGCTAGAAAAATATACATACTGTTGGCAGGTCCAACACTCTAACTCTATGGGGAATATGCTAACATAAAAGGTTTATTGAAATTCAGCTCTTTCAGGGAGAGTAAAACATAATATACTGATTCAAAGGTACAGTCATCCAATAATAACTTAGCACACACAGTTCATCTAAGATCTGTTTTCAGCTGGTTTTGAATATCAATTCAATGAGGCTAATATAGAAGGCTTAGAAAGCATATGTAGTGTTTTCATTTTTCATCCTTAAATAAGTGCTGATAAAATATTTCTAACTCACCTGTTTCATATTAATCTTTACATCTTCCATGTAAAAGAAATAAAACCAGTGAATCTGAGTAGTTTTTAAAAGTAAATAGTAATAGGATTTAGTTTTTCTTTATAACTACAGTAAAATGAAGATTATATCTATTAATAGTTAAAGGACAAAAGAGAAAATAAGGATTTTGAGACCTAAAAATATATCTTCTTAAGGGGAAATGTTTATTATTTCAATTTATCAATTAAGACATGTTTAACCATGAGATTCTAATAAAAATATGAGCCTTTCATTCAGAGATCATATTACTATGATATTATCTATATCATACTACTATGATGTGATAACATTTTCAGGGGCTACTCACAATGAAAATGAATTAATGCTTTTTATCAACTATCAGCCCTATAATGGGTGATTATAAGTGCTCAATATTCTCTTCTGCACTCCGACTCTAATTTATATCATCTGATGCACTAAACCATTTGGCCCAGAATCAGCAATATGCTGAAACCAAACCATTAAGGTGCTGAGTTGTTTTCTGCATTGCACTTTACTTAAAATGTAGGATCCCAGAACTGAAGCACCAAAGGTTACTATTACTGAGAGTCATTTATCTATCGCTTCAATAACAAAGCTAGTATTAAACATAAAGCCATTCACAATACTGTTCAGCAAAGAAAGTATCATTAAAATAACTCCAGGGCTCCAATTTAAGTTCACATTACAAAAAGAAACCTTGAATTGGAATTGTCTTTATAGCCTCAATTTACTATTTGAAGAGTTGGAGTGGAGAGTTACAATTTAATTCTTTCTCCATGGGGAGAGGGAAGACTGAAATTAAAAAGCTATAGGCCAAAGGTCCTTCTCCTTTTGTGAGGGGAAATGATTTTTAATTCCCCCAAAGCTCAGAGATCTTTGTTAGTGAACAGAGTGGAGAGGAACCATGCTAGCTTTGCTCCTTCCTCCCAGAATCCTGTGGGGTATGAACGAATTAGCCTAGTTGTGAAGTGTAATCATATACTCTGATTTATAATTATTTGTGTGTTTTTCTTCTCCATGAGACTATAAATCTCCTATGGGAGTGAGCATGTATTTTTGGTGTTTCTGTGAAAAGGATCTTGAAACTCAGACAGCCTTATTGCAATGAGAATGACCTTAATGGATTTGACATTGCAAAGATGGGCCTGAGAGTTAGACTGTAGAAATGAATTTCATGAAATTAAAACTGCTAAAGTACATACTTCAGTGGCGGGGTGGGGGGGGGAAATGATGTTCTCACATTTGGGGCAGTCAAAGTCAGAGTGTTAAAAATAAAAAATTTCTAGTAAGGTTGTGGATTATCTCTCATAGTTTCATTAGGTGGAGTAGAGCTAAAGAGAATGTCAAACAGACTGTCTGCTGTTCTCTTTGAAGCTCTGTGGATAGTACAAGCTAAATGCCTGTATTGTCTCACTGTGCTCCCACGTTCAGTAAAGTCAGCTGGATATGAAAGTATCATAAGAGTGGAATTTGCAAGGGGAAAGAGGTGGACATCAAGGAGAGGTTGCATTTATGTTAGTTGATGCTACTGAAAATAAAGAAAGCACTTGAGAAATGGTCAGAGTAAGTTCTAGTTCTGCAGAGCCAAGAGATCAGTGCCAGAGGTAAGTATAAGAATACACCTTCTCAGGGGCTCCTGGGTGGCTCCGTTGGTTAAGCGTCCAACTCTTGAACTCAGGTCTTGGTCTCAGGTCTTGACTTCAAGTGCCATGTTGGGCTCTGGGGTAGGCATAAAGCCTACTTAAAAAAAAAAAGAAAGAATACACTTTCACAGACATCCCAGGAACCTTGGGGGATGACTTGAGACTTGAACAGCATGTCTGGATTACAATGGTCATGGAGACCTTAGTTGAAACTGGGTTACATAAATGGATCAGAGTGCTTGGCCTATTCCTTGGGTGTTAGAGTACACTAACTGCCTTGAAAAATGGTCCCCAACTCTTAGTGATATAACAATAGAAGTTTGTTTCTTGCTTCCATAATAGTCTAATATGAATCTATAGTGTAAGCTATGGTTTTTAAATATAAAGTCATTCATCACGCTTCTCAGTAATGAAGCCCTCTTGAAATAACTCCTAGGCTCCATCTTACACTCACATAACAAAGAGAACCATTGGATTGGAACTGGAGGAGGTGCTCTGCTCCAGGCAGTGGATCAGAGTCTTCCAGAAGATTCTCAGATATGGGGTAAAGGAGAATAAGACACCTGTTTTTAACCGTCATGGCTTGAAAGTACCACTCATCGCTTTGCTCACAATCACTTAAAAAACTCTTCCTAGGTGCAGTGGGAGTTAAATTAGTAGATGAGGCACAAGGGAGAAAAACATTTCAAGCAAACTTTGCTCTTCAGGGGGAAGAATTTGATGCTTTGGAGGGAACTGAAGAAGGCGAATGTGGCTGTCACTCAGAGAGCAAGGGAGAAGGAGGCATGAAGATTAGAGAAGCAGAGAGAGGGTCCTGCAGAGGTTCACAAACCACACTGAGGGTCTTGGTGTTTATCTCAAGAGCAATGGAAACCCAGTGAAGGGTTTTGAGCAGGGGAAGTGACATGATCAAATTTTCAGTTAGAAAGATCATTTTGGCAGACAGATTTGAAGTGTTCACAGTGGAAGTACGTAGATTAATTAAAGGACTAGTGCAGTCCTCCATGGATATCTACACTTAAACAACTGCCACATCTATGTGTGAGCGTGTTCTTGCCACTGTCCCTTAAAACTCAAGATACAGTTAAGACCTTCCCACACTGACTTCAAATTTGCTTTTTTTGGCATGGCAAAATCTCCTTGTGGTGAGGACACATTTAGGACTCCAAATCTAACTCATAAGAAGGTATTTTGCAGTTACAGCCTCTTTCACCATTATAATTTAAGATTGATAACATGCAAGCAGTCAGTCTTATAGAGGGCATCTAGATAACTGGATAATAAAAAATTCAAAGATTGTATAAATAGATCATTGAATACAATAAATATTTATGGTGCCCATGAGTGAAAGGAGAAAGTGTATAAGAAATCATAAGTGAAACAAGAGGCAATTCTAGAGTTTTTTGTTTGGGAGAAGGAGTGGTACTTTTCATACTGGGGTCTGGCAATCTAATTGAGTATTTTTATTTTTTCATTCACGTAACAGTCCAAGACTGTCATTCCAGGGTTGGTATGAGGTGACCCGTCAGAGTCAGGGATACTTGTTCCTGCCTTGTCGATTGTCTGTCCCCAATATTTTGACCTTAGTTAGGTTTATGATGGTTTCCTAGCAAGCAGAAAGAAGAAATGGGAAAGTGAAGATCAAGCCTGTTTCTTTTAAGTGTACAACCTGCAAGTTGTGCTCATATCCCATTAGGCAGAATCTAGGCACATAGCCAAGGGATGCTGAAAAATATAGTTATTCCTAGTGAAGGAAGAACAAATATTAGGGACAGACAGCATCCTCATCCACAGAGCTGGAGGGAAAATGAGACTACATCAGTAGAGGTTACTGTCTGTTGGGAGGAAAAAAGACATTAAACAAACAATTGTACAAGCACATATTTAGTTATAGCTGTATTATATAATTACTATGATCATAAGTTAAAAGCACAGGTGCTGTTAGGATCACTATGTAATCTCCTGGAGAGGCAGGGATGGGAGTGAGAGTCCATGGAACACTTTTCTGAGGAAATAGAGCACATGAACACTTTTCTAATTCCAAGACCATGAAAGATGAAGAACAAGGCAAGGGAAGAGCATCTCCCAGCAAAGGTAATCGAAGTTACATGGTACATTCTAGAGACTATAGCTCAGCTAGAACTGAGGGAGAAGAAAGGGCTCCCCAGGAGACCAGAAGTAGTTGGAGGAAAAGGAGAGTGGCTGGAGATGAGTGTGAGGAAGAAATTCAGTGAGGGGTTTTATTAGAGGAGTAAATGATGACATTTACCTTTTAAAAACATTATCTCAGCTGCAAAGTGAGAAAGGTATGGGATGGTCCAGGACCAGAGGCAGAGAGACTAGGCAGCAGTAAATCAAGGGGAAATGGAAATAAGCGGAAAGAGATCTGCGGTACTCAGCAAAAGCCTCACAAGGGTGACTTCTGAGTTCTTGTGTGTCTGAAATAGTCTGCCCTCATAAGTGAATGCTGGTTTGACTTGGTTCAAAATTTTAGACTACAAATCATTTTTTTTCACACTATATAAAGACACTATTGTTTTCTAACAATCTGTGTTGCCAATGTGAAATCTGATTCCAACCCATCCATGTTCCTTTGTAGGATGTTTTGGGTATAAAAGCTTTTAGAATAATCTTGTTTTTCTGAGAATTCTAAAATTTCACCAGTATTTATGTTGGAATTAAAAAATAATTTGTCTTCATTTGTCCTGATTTCTCCACGGCCAGTAGTACTTATCGTGTGAAGCCTCTTGACTTTCCTCAGCCCTGGGAAATTGTATTTTTCTTCTAAAAAAATTATTCTTCTCTATTTCCTCTTTATAGAACTCTGTTGATGACTGCTAGAACTTTTTAGTTTTCCAAAATATCCTGCCACTCTATAGCATTTGAGATTGCCATGAACTTTTAGGCTAAGAAACTTTGCTTTTGATCTTTTAATTCACTGTTTTGATCTTAGATTGAGTCTATATTCCATATTTATTCCACCTATTGGACTTTTAATTTCAGAGACACACTTTTCTCATTCATAAAATAAAGGTTTTTGTTTTTTAAAAATCAACTTTATAGAGATACGATGTACATACAACAAAATAGTCATATTTTAAGTAGTTAGATGGGTTTTGACAAACATATATATTTACGTGTATAGAATATGTACTACTCCAATTGAGTATAGAACATTTCAATCACTTCCAAGTTTCCTTGTGCCATGGTGCAGTCAACACTCCCCCATTCTCCTCATATCCGGCGACCATTTATCTGCAATTTATCAATATAGGTTTGTTTTTCATGTTCCAGAACTTTACATAAACAGAATCATATACTATATAGTCTTTTATTTCTAAAATCTTTTTTTTTTAATGAGAGGGAAGGAGGGAGGGAGGGAGAGAGACTGGAAGGGAGGGAGAGGACAGGAGAGGAGGATGGGGAGTGGGAGAGGGAGAGAAAGAATCTTAAGCAGGAACTGCCTGATGCAGAACTTGATCTCACAACTGTGAGATCAGGACCTGAACTGAAATCACGAGTGGGACCATTAACCAATTGAGCCACCCAGGCGTGCCTCTAGCCTTTTTTTTGGCTAATCATAACGTCTGTGCGATTCACCCATATTGTTACATACAGCAGTCGTTTGTTCGTTTTTATTTCTGGGTAGTATTCCATCACATGGATATGTTGCAATTTCTTTATCACCTTATCAGTTGATGGGCATTCGGTTATTTCCTGTTTGAGGTTATTATGAATGAAGCTACTATGAATATTTACTTGCAAGTCTTTGTGTGAATATATGCTTTTATGTCACTTAGGTAAATACCAAGAAGTGAAATTGCTAGGTTGTATGATAAATACATGTTTAACTTTATAAGAATTTGCCAAATGGTACTTTAAAGTAGCTCTATGATTTTGCATTCATACCAGCAATGTATGAGAATTACATTTGCTCTATGTCCTCATCAACATTTATTATTTTCAGGCTTTTAAAAGTTTTACCCATAGGCATGTATTTCATTATGGTTTAAACATGCATTTCCCTAATGTGTAATGATGTCATGCATCTTTCTCTGTGCTTTGTGGACATTCAGATGTCTTCCTTGGGATACCTGTTCAAACTGTTTTGCCTATTTTTAAATTGAGTCATTTGTCTTTTTATTGATTTGTAAAGATTCTGGTTATAAGACCTTTATATATGTTGCAGATAGCTTTTCCCTGACTGTGGCTTAACTATTTTATTTTCTTATTTTTTAGTGCTTTTTAAAAAGTACTATTTTTTTGAAGAATAGAAAATTTAGTTTTCATGAAATAGTTATAATTTTTTTCTTCTATGGTTGGTGCTTTTTGTGTGTGATGCAAGGAATTATTCAAGGTTCTTTTTCTCTCCCCAATTGGAAACATCACTTCAGAAAATATGTTGAAAAGACTATTCTTTCCCTATTGAATTACTTTGACACCTTTGTAACAATGGAAATGACCATATATGTTTAGGTCTATTTCTGGACTTCCAATTTTGTTTTGTTAATCTTTACATCTATCTTTATGCCAATATCATACTTATGCTTTATAGTAAGTCTTGGAATCAGGTAGTGTCTGTCCTGCAATTTTATTTTTCAAAATAGTTGTAAGTTGTGATTATTCTTGGTCTTTTGCATTTCCATGTAAGTTTAGAGTCAGTATATCAGTTTATGCAAAAAAAAAATCTGCTAAAATTTTGACTGAGAAAACATTAAACCTGTAAATAATTTTGAGGAGAATTTACATCATAACAGTATTTAGTCTCACAAGCCATGAACATTGTATATCTCTCCATTGATTTAGGATTTTTCTAATTTCTCTTTGCAGTGTTTCATAGTTTTCAAAATAGAAGTCTTACATATACTTCACTAAGTATATTTTTGTGTCTTGATGCTAACTTAAATGATGTTATTTAAGTTTCGTTTCCTTATTTGTTGCTAATACATATAAATGCAAGTGAATTCTGTATATTGACTTTGCATATATTCCATCATGGCCATAAGTGGAAACTATCTGCCTCTGATAGCTTGAACATGGTCACAAATTCTTTGCTATTCCTCCCAATGAGAAGTGGACTCTTAATCTCTACCTTTGAATCTGGCATGGCCTAACTTATGCTTGACCATTAGAATGTGGGCAGAATGATAGTTTGGGATTTCCAAAGAAATTCTAGGTCCTACAGCTCTTTCACTGGGGTTTATTGGAACGTCTGCTCTGGGGAGGCCAGCCGTCCTGTAAGAAGTTTTACTACTCTGAAGCTGTCATGTTAAGAGGCAACTTGTAGGTGTTCTGTTTGACAATTCCGGCTAAGTCCATTTCTCAAGCCACCCCCAGCAGGCATGTGAATAGATCTGTCTTGAAAACTCTAGCCCAGTTTGTCCATCAGCTGCGTATAATTAAGTGACCTCAGCTGATGACACAAGGAACAGAAAAGTCACCCACTGACACTTGCCCAATTTCCTGACTCACAAAATGGCGAAATATAGTAAAATGCTTATATTTAGCCACAGGATGGTAGTTTGTTATGGCATTAGATATCTAGAACATTTGCTAAGGATGTATTTTAACTTATAAGATTTCTTATTTGTTTGAAAGGTAATTTTCCTTAAGTTGATTTTTGGTCATTGTTTTCCCAAATGTTTAGTGATTGTCAGTGCTCTTTGAGGACTGGGCAGAACATGTGACTGGGCAGTCTGTGAATAGCTTGATTTTGTTGTTGTTGTTGTTAAGTTCATTTATTTATTATGAGATACAGAGAGAGCAAGAGTGAGTGAGCATGTGCATGAGCATGGGTGGAGCAGAGAGAGAGAGAGAGAGAGAGAAAGAGAATCCTAAGCAGGCTCAGCACGGACGTGGGGCTCAATCTCATGAACTGTGAGATCATGACCCGAGCCGAAATCACCATTCAGATGCTTCAGTGATTTATTCCTCCGCGCGCCCCTGTGAATGGCTTGATTCTGGATGTGAGGGCAGGGCTCCCTCTCACTTTTTGGCAGCTTAAGTTATCTGGCATTCTTCACTGCTTTTCTGGCCCCAGTTAGAAAACCCACCTTCTAGATCAACATCTAAAAATTCTGTACTGGAGACAAGTGCCTGATTTATCTATTCCCCTTCTTTTTCTTTCTTTCTCTCTTGCCAGTGTGGGGGTTTGGAGTTACTTCACTGCCTTTCTTCTTTCTCCAGCTCTAACTCTCACTGCACACTGTTTGCTGTTGGTGCTGGTGGTCCAGGGGCAAACGGCAGTAGCCACTTTTTCCCACTTTCAGGGGAAAAGGAAGAGCTGACTCGTACAGCTTTCCAAACACCATAATTTAATGAACCACTTAGACAGTTGTGTGGAAGCTACTTCGCTTTTTATTTTTCTTCCCTCTAAGCTTAGGGTCTCTCTGGAATGGGTCTTATTTTTGCAGTGGAGTTATATTATATTCATACTTAATTTTCCAGAATTCAATGACATTGTAAGGGAAACAGAAAGAAAAACAAAATTTTAAATATGGCAGATGATTTTGCCTATCCTTCTGTTCAAGCAGGTTTGCCCCAGTACGAGCAAATCTCAGATGGGAAATGTAAATCTGTTGTTCTTTCCATTATATTTGGCACCCATACACCTCTTGTAGTAAAGCATTCACAGCATTTATTGTGACAATAATGATTAAAGATATAACTTTGTCTTCTTTTACCACATGGCTTCTACACGTAAGGGGTTTAACCAAGGAAATATTCTGTTCCAACAAGGAAAAATCACTTGTGCTGGATGCTTAAGAGGTATTTGGGTTGTCTGCAAGGTGGCCCTTTCTCAAGAGCTTTTTGAGGATAATTTTTCATTTATTTTTTTAATAGGTGATTTTGCAGTTTTTACGAAGATGATCTGGTTGACTGGAAGACAACCAAATTTCAGGTATGCAATGCAACTTCCTCACTTAGGAGTAGAAAAGATATGTCACTCTGTCCATACAGTTCTGGGGGCAAAAGGCACAACAACAGTCTCCCTGTTGGAGTGACAGCTACCTGACTGTCACCTCCCACCAGAGTGTCTGGCTGTTGGTAGCTCCACCTGTTGACAGAGAGAACTCCAAAGGGTTTTTAAGAGGTCTTTTTGCTCTTCCTCAGAGGTTTTTTCTCCTTTTTGATCACTCTCAACTGCTCCGGAGACTTCGGTTAAGTTTCTAATGTTCACCAGATGCAAACCGACACCCAGCACATTCCTGAGTGCTTACCGTAAGAATGGATGAATTGGAGATCAATTTCTTGGGGCTGTTTTTTCAGGTGTTCTAACCCCCTAGAAGACTCTGGCCTCCTGAAACTATTTCCAACATGATGCATGCATAAGGCACTACGTTTAAATATACAAAAAAAGTACAGTAAGATAAAGCTCTTTTCAATGGCAATTTTGATTATAAACAATCTTTATAAACTACAAATGTCCTTAGATGCTTTTCTCCTGTTTGTGTTTTAGGCTGGGTAGGGCTTTTGTTTATTTTGTTTTGGTTTTCCTGGCACTTATTCCCCTTCAATTCCCCATCTACTTTGTTCTTCCTCGAATTTCTGGTTAGGTGATGATATGAATTTTTTGGTTTGTTTTTCAGCACAATTATCCTTTATACATGAAAATTCTTCTTCTCTTTTTTTTTTCTTTTCTGTAGGCTGAGGGATTTGGGAAAGAGAGGATTGGTAGATATAATTTCAGTCTGGCATCTTTAACTAAATGTCATCTTTGGTGTTGATGATTTGGGGTCTGGACTGCTAATTTTGGCTTTCCCACAAGGACTTTGGTGTGAGTTTCCCTCGCCATCTCTCTCTGCTTGTTTACAATTTCAGGTAGAATTTCCCCACCAGCTTTTCTCTCAGAACCTTATTCGTGCTCCTGGTATTGTTTAATGGTGCTACTGATCTACCCAATGCACTAGAATAGAGAAGGGACTCAGGCAAGGCCTCCTTCCTGTTCATCTCCCCAGGGCCTTGTGAGGGTGGCCACTGCCTTTAGTGTCCCCAGGGCCCCCCTTGCCCTCACTCTCAGCTCCAGCTGCACAGACCTCCCTTCAGTGCTTTGAAAGGAAGTGCATGCCCAGGTTTGCCTCATAGCCACACTTCCTCTGTGTTTAGAGCTGCCTCTTTGCCCACACCAGCTCCCACTCTTGGTTATCGTCTTGTCATTTTCAGGTGTCCGTTTCAATGCCACTTCCTCAGAAAGATCTTCCTTGACTCGCCACATACCCTGGGCCTCAGAGCATTGTATGCATTTCCTTTGCAGCACTGATTTCAACATGTAACCATATATTTATTTGTATTATGATTTGGCTGCTGCATTTCCTGTTTGTGACACCTAGACTCATGTCTTTAGGATCATGTCTGTTTTGCCCATCACTGTCTTCTCAGCTGCTAGCCTAGTGCCTATATGAATTGCTGAATGAGTTAAGTAAAGTGGCAGTAACTGTTCGGTAAGGTGTTTTGAAAGAAGACACTGGAATGATGAATGAAACTGATATTTGTTTCTTTTGGGATTTCTGACATCAATAGTATTATAGTATAAATACTTATATTTATAGCATAGAACAATATGCATTTAACTATATGTCTACAACATAAAATATCAACTTATATAGAAACAAGATAATGACAAATTTAACATGGGCATTGACTTCAACATTTCTTAAAGTATATATTATATCCTAGTAATATTGCATTTAATGATCTTAACTCACCTACATGTTAGTGAGTCACTATTTAGAGAAACATCACAAGATACTTTATTTCCATTTCCTAGGCTTCATTAAGGACGTATAACAAACATCAATGTGAGTCATGGTTCTTAAGGCAAAAAGCATATGGCTACATTAAGTCAACTAATATTAATATAATATATACTATGAATTTCAGGTAATCTGAACTTGCTTTATGAATTTGTAAAATAGAATATTCTCCCCATATTACACAGGCATAATATAGTACATAGGGTCCACTTATATTGTTAATTCATTTTATAATCTTAAAAATCCAGTAGTATCTTGATTAGGGTTCTTGGTAAAAAACAAGTCTGTTTTGACTAATTCAATCAGCAAAATGTCTGAAGTAAATCACAGCATTAGCATTACTGTATAACTCATCTGTTCAGTGTAATTCTAGTTTATCCTTGACATTATTAACAGAGTCCCCTTTCCCTCCCAAAGGTGTTTTAGTTCAAATGACAAACTCTAGGATCCCTTACATGGGGTTGTGGGGAGAGCTGGAAAAATAGATTAAGCTTCTAGGAATGATACCTTGAGGCACACCACAGAATTGGACTAGTGAGGAAGCTGTCATTTGTCACCACCATGGACACTGGAACCATGCCACGGATCTGTTCCATGAAGGAAGCTGTCACTGCCACTGACTCCCATGTCATATTTCATAGATTAGAGAGAAAACTTCGATCGCTACCTCTACTTCTGGTGCCGTTACACAATCAAAAAATGAGTTCCCCATGCAGATCCTATTTTCCTACATGGTAGAAACCAGATAACATAGCTCACACTATTTATAAAAGAGTCTGTAAGGATGTAGTTTTGGGGATTCCACCTGGGAAAGTAAGGTTTTACAAGATAGGAAACAACCAAAAGCAAGGAGAATATTGAAAGTATTTTGAGCCGTCAAGATAGATGGATGTCACCCTTTATTTAGATATACATCCATTTTCCAGATTTAAAACAACAATAGAACAAAAACTATGTTCCTCCCTAATAAGGTAACAGTTTCTCATACAAACAAAATCTGCACCTTCTTTCCAGATGAGGGGACTCTCAGATTATTTAGAACAATCCTTTCTAGGTTTAATATATGTAATGATGGTTATATTTCCTCAATTCTGCCTTGATATATATATATTTTTTTAAATAAAGTGGTTTTTTAAATTTATTTTTTTAAATTTATTTTGAGAGAGAGAGAGAGAGAGAGAGAGAGAGAGGGAGAGAAAAGGAAGGACAGAGAGAGGGAGAGAGAGAATCTCAAGGAGGCTCTGTGCTGTAAGCATGGAGCCCGATGTGGGGCTCGGTCCCATGAACTGTGAGATCATGACTAGAGCCAAAACCAAGGGTCAACTCTTAACCAACTGAGCCATGTGCCTTGATATTTTTAATATGTGGACTAAATTATGAAGTAAATACTATCAAAATAAAGCAAAGATAAAAAAGAAAACCTGTTATACTTTCTGCAAATTATCTTCAGTTGATGTGTGTAACTTTCCTCATCAACAACATTCCAATTACTTTTATCTTTAGCTCAGTATTGGCTCAGTTAACTGGGGCTCGTTAGTTGGGAATCCTGTTCCTTAGGATTTGTGCCCCTGCTGGTTCTGCTTCTATGAGGGTGTTCTAGTTTTCTGTTAATATTTACTAATGCATGTGGAAATACTAAGGAGACAGACACCCCATGGGAATCTTTGTGTTAAGGAAATACTATTTTATGTTTATGTTGTGTAGTAGTGATTCTTCCTTTTTAAACCAGCTTAACCCTGCAACCAAGATAGTAATCCTCTTGTCCGCATTGTTAAGTGGTTTGAGAAGCTGTTGTGGTTCTTGGTAAAAGTATTCCTCCTTGAGTACTAATATCCTTAACCCAGTGCAGTTGGCAGTAGCAAGGATGTGAAATATAAGAAAATAGTGCACCATTAAGGGAATAGTGAGAAATGCCACTCCCATTTGCACTTCGTTGTTCCCAAGCTCATATGTTCTGGCCATGGCTGAAAAAACACTACATACTGGTGACTATTTTGTACATATACTGTATTCTACAAGATCATTTCACTTTTGTAAGGTATCCCCCGATAAGCACCAAAACTAAATCTTTAATAAGTCATTGCACTGCTTTATGAATCCACCTGCTTCTGGTTAAATCTTAATGTATTGTAAATGCATCAATCTAAGGTCCCAATAATTTTGCTATAAAATAAGATCCCTAGTTGGAAGTGATGTTATGCGAATTATAGTGACAGCAAGTGAGCATTTGGTAAGTCCACAGATGGTGTTGCTGGCAGAAGCTCGGTAGACAAGATAGACAAATCTATATCTAGAATGTATCAATTTCAGAGAGGACAGATTCCAACACTCACCATGTTGGAAGAGGCCCTATGTAATTAACCTGCCATCAGGTGGCTGGTTATTCCTTTTGGGCTATGGTACCATATGGCAGGGCTCATGTTTGTTCACTGTTGCTTTCAAACTGGGCACTCAGGAGAAGTAATATCTAGACATCTAGGGGAGAGGAAATTTAAGTTGTTAAGCTATGCATGAAACAATGACCACTTTTTATCATGAGATATTTGTTTATATTTATATATATTTATATTTCAATAATTACTGAGTGACTGTGGAAAGAGGTTAACAAACCCACATGGCAAGTCATCTTGTCCAACCATCTATTGACACCTTTTATATAAGGTGTCAGTCTTTTTGTGTATTCACAGGGCACATAAACTTTCTCAAACTGTAACATAGCCTAAAAGTCTAGATGGGCATTTTCTCTGATCTTTCTTTTATCACTAACTCTCCAGTCTCATTCTCCCCGAATCCCCAGCTCTCAGATGAAATTATTAATTATTGTCCATAAATTAATGTAGACCTGTAGCTTATATCCCTTGCCAGATAAATGGATCATAATGAGTACTGTTTGAAGTCCTGGCCATTGGGAATATTTATTTTTCTACACTGAGCATCAGGTCACCCCTGAATGAGATTGTCATGATATAGAAGTCCACTTCTACAGGAGAGGTGATTGAATTGCGTGAAAAGGGACAAAGAAATATGGCTACATGATGTGGGCTAGAAGAATACTTCTATAATATAGAGGTTCCTACAGGGTGTTCCTTAGTATTGTCATGTCCAGTGGAGTTGATAGAAAACTAGGGTATTTTTCTTCTCAGTTACCTCATCACAGAGATTTCTTGCTGAAGCAGAGGTGTGGTTTGAGAGAATAATAGCAGGTTGGCAGGAGTAGATGCACTGAGAATATGAGTCATCTGCTCTTGGAACTTGTGTTTTCAGGACCTACTTGAGCTTGTTCAAATATAAAGTTTCCTAGGGATGATGGAATGCTTTAGGGGATAGCTGACTCTAGCCCAGTGGATGAGATAACACGTATTCATGGTGGGCAGCTTAATGTCTAGAGTCACACGGTATTCCGGTCTCAAACATTCAGTCTGTACCAGGGTCTAATAGCAAACCAAGAGTTTCTCAAAGGAAAAACACTATAGTTACTAACTGAAAAAGATACTGTACTTTGAAATTTGAGGAAATGTACTATAGCATATATCTTCTTGAGAATTTTCTATTGCTCTGTACTACACTCAAAGCTTGAAGACTTTCAGATGACCAGTTAATTACTTCGAGAAGCATAACCAAATGTCATATGTATTTTCTACAAAGTACCAAAGAATTGAGCAAGCACAGCTTCCTTTTCTTAGTGATAGGGGATGTATAATGCAATCCTTTTCTTTCATGTTGGTGGCAACATTTCAAGAAGTTCAGAGATCACTGGTCTGTGGAAATTTCACCAAAGTAATAGATGTCTGTGTTTTTCATATCTTCTATCTTTTTGATAGGTATGTGGTATATTATAAATGCATCTAGGATACTTACTCTTCTTGTGCACTGAGTTGCATTAGCATAAAGTTGTCAGTTCATAGACCAGTGTGACGTTCTGTGGACTAAATATGGCACAGTCAGTGAGTTCACATTGCTTTTAGGTAGTGAAGGCAGTGAGGCTGTGCATCTGTCCATGCCGGGTGAAAACAAACTACACCTAGTATTTTCTGTTCATTGAGACAGAGAAAAAAAGCACTGGTCAGATCAATAGCTACATTCCAGCTACAATCCAGGTGCTGGATTGATTTTCTCTACCAAATTATAGCATCCTTATCATGTGACAGCCCAAATAAATGTAAAATAATTCTTTGTCATTGTGCATCATCCATCTCTCTTCTGCAAAGGCCAGATGGGTAAACTCGATGAGAATATGATAATAGATGATGACATTAATCTATGTGATTACTCCAGGTATACGGTACTGCCTTTGATTCAACATTTTGGGGGTACAGATACCTTTTGAGGCTTGCATTTGGTCATTTCTACCATAATTTAAACTTTTATTATGGAGGCCAAAGGCCAATATAGGGGGTTTTCCAGTTGCTGAGTATTTCTATTCAAACTCTATTTTGAGAACTGGGAAATATTAGCAAGATGGTTTTGTGGAAGTCCCAGATCCACTTTAAGAGTGACTAAGTCTGCAAAACTCTCTTATCTTAACTGGCTCCCATTAGCTTGTATTCTGACCAGTGGGCCGTCGTCATTGATTAACTAGCTCAGAGCCAGTGTTCAGTAATCCCTAAAATTGTGTTTTTCTTTCTCTCATCCTTGCAAAATGGCTGCAGATCCCACTGGAGAATGATGGAAAAAAAGATTTATGCATCATTTACATGCAAGGCCATTTTAGGGTCTCTTTTCAAGTGTTTTTCGAGCTCTCTCCTTCATTGATAGGGTTCCAGGTCTGAAATTATTTAGATCCGGGCATTGGTTGTTGGGTTTGGACTCTATGGTGACAGTTCGTTTTATGCCTTATGTTCTTCAAAATTCTGAAGCTCTTATTGTTTTGTCATTGTTTACTTTTTTTTTAAATCAAAAAGGAACATAGTGAGTTGCTCTTATGTTTTTGTACGGAGATGTCTGGTTCATTGAGCACTGTCAAAGGTCACTTTCTTATGAATCATGTGATCATTGTGCTGGCCCAATTGCTTGTTACCATAACCATGTTCACTTTTTCTTCTGAAGTTAAGAACTACTGCTAGATTTACCAAAGATCTGCCAATCAGAGAGCCCATTTCCATGATAGTGTCCCTTGCCCACAGAGAATAATGCTTTTCAAAGATGTTGGCTTTCCAATGCATTTTTCAATGGTGTGGTGAAAGGGGTTTCTTCTGGGAAGCTCTTTCACGGGTCACAGTGTGTGTGTGTGTCGTTTGCAAATTATAAATATTCACCAACATTCTTATTTATTCCAAATCTTTATATTTCTTCCTCCTTACAATCTCAGACAACTTCTTTTACATCTTCATTTAGGGAAGACCACTAGTGAATTCAGATTTCAGTGAACCTGTAGAGCAAAACTCTGAACTCTAACTACCTGACTTAGCATCTGACTCTAGAATCGATAATAGGTATATTCATATCAGTAACCCAGACCGGTCTGAATTCATGTTCATTGGCCTGGATGTAGTTTCAGTGCTGGGCAACAAGCTACTCCAAACTGAGTGCCATAAGTTTGTTGTTAGGCTCATGGATTCTGAACATCAGGAATTTAGAGAGTATATGGTGGAGCAGGTCATGTTTATTTCATGACGGTTTGAGGCCTCACCTGGAAGGATTCGAAATCTGGGATGTGGTAGGGAGCTGAGTGAAGACCTGATTACTTACCTGTCTGGTGATTGATGCTAAGCCTCTCCCTGGGACCTCAGCTGAGGCCATGGGCTAGGAGCCCTACATGTGGCCTCTTCATGTAGTTTCTTGGACTTTCACACAGTATGGTGTCTAGATTCCAAGGGAACGAACTCCAAAAACAAGGCCAGGTGGAAAGTATTGCTCTTTATGACCCAGCCTTGAAGTTGCATAACTTTATATAACTTCACTTTTCCCATAAGTCCACTCATATCCAGGAGAAAGGAACAAGAGAATTCAGCTCTTGATGAAAGGAGCATCAGAGGAGAGCACATGGGATGTCCTGCCATCTTTGGAAAACCTGCCTACCTCAAGCAGAGTCAAAATCCATTCCCACATGTTATTTCCAAGGTTTTGGATGATGCAAATTAGCAAATTTTTGCTTACTTTTATGTGTACATATTCATGTGTGTAAGCTCTCTCTTCTCTGGTTTGATTTTGTAATAGGCCTCTGGAAATTTCTAATTATAAGCCTATAGGCAATGAGGATTCTCATGGGAGGAGAGTGAGGAGTACTAGATTTCCCTTATAAAATAATTGCCTCTGTCCCGGCCATTACATGGAATTTAAGAAAGGCAGGAACTGTTTTGTTAGATAGATCAGAAATGCCTCCATGAAATTAGGGAGTTTGGAATATGGTGAATCATTGGACCCCTCCCATATGTTTCATTCTAATTATTAGTGGTCTGAGGAGAGGTACTATTCTTCCCTAAATACCTTCATTTTTATATAAAAGAAGTGATGAGACTGTGAAATCAGCTGGTGTAATTCAACAATTCATAGGATACCCCTGTGTGTTATATTTTCAGTTATAACAGTCCGTGGCAACATAAGGCATTCTTTTTAAGGGAATATATAGTTTTGTTACTGTAACTTGATCCAGGTCATGGTCAAACTTTAAGCCTGTCTGTATTAGAGTTCTTGAGAGAAACAGAAATGAAAGAGAGAGAGAGAGAAAGAGAGAGAGAGAGAGTCTGTGTATGTGTGTATACGTATAATGGATGTACATATACAATGACCAAATATCTGGGGTGCCATGGCTCAGTCAAGCTGACACATAAAATTAACCATCATCACACTGTCTTTTTGTTCCCATCACAATTAGAAGTATCTGGACGGATCGTCAGTCTTTTATTCCACATGCCTGCCTACTCTTGTACAACTGCAATCCAGTAGTCACTTGGTCCCTGCCAAAGTCCTGCCATTGGTAGGCTCCTCAGCCATCCTTGATCAAGTGATAATTTAAGTAACTCTCTCTCTTCTGCTGTCATGATCTGGTTTCTCACTGCCTTTTTACCTGACCACGTATGATAAGCAGCCATACATTCTCATTTCCCAAAAAATCTGTTGTGCATCAGGACATCTGCAATTAATTATTATTTTGGTTGATGTTCTAGTTTCCAAATAATGGAATTCACTCTGGCTACTTTTAGCTGAAATAGGTTTAATAAAGGATATTAAGTAGCTCACTGGGTAATTGGGAAGGCTAGAGAAAACTGCTAAGTTTCCATAAGTAAAGGGCAGAGTCACACTAAAGAACGAGCCTAATGAGGGAATGGTCATTATTGCTGCCAGCTTCAGAACCATGCAGCACAAGAGATTTGCAGGAGAACTCTTGGGCTCCAACCCAATGGATGGAGGTCAAAGTGCACTGCTTATCGCTTATGTACTAAAGAATGGAATAGAAGCAGTTAATCTTTTTTTTTAAAAAATTCTAGTTTGAAGGAATAGTCATCCTGAAGTGTTGAAAACCGAATTTCAAAGTGGTGGTGACAGTACAGTATTGACAATGATATTTCCAGATTAGGTAAGAGCGTAGGTATTGCCTCCTTCTTCAGAGCTGTGAAGTAAAAGTGACCATTGTAGCTACTTCTTCAAGCAACAAAATGCTCTTGGTTGTTGTGGTGGGAAGGATTCTGAAAGGGCCCCAAGATTCTGTCCTATGGTGCACAGACCTTCTAAAATCCCCTTCCCTGGAGTGTGGGTGGGGACAGGGAATGTGAGGGGGTACCTCTCCCATGGTTGTGTTACTAACTGACCTTGAGTTGATCACAAGGGTGATTATCCTGGGTGGACCTGACTTCATCAAATGAGCTCTTTAAAAGAAGGTAAAGCACCTGTAAAATGTTTTCCTGCTGGTCTTGAAGACAAGCTAATTGCTAAGTTGTGAGAGAAGGTGGGCACATGGCTAAAATCTAAATCCCTCTGGCTGAAAGCCAGTGAGAAGATAGGGATTTCAGTCCTATACCAGAAAGAACTGAGTTATACCAATAACCTGAGTGAGCTTCGAAGAGGATCCCAAGCTCTAGATGAGAATGTGGCTTGACTGACACTTTAATTTTAACCTTGTAAGACCTGGAGCAGATATGCCCTGCTGAACTTCTGACCTACTGGAAATGTGAGGTGACAAATGGTATTCTTTAAGTCACTAAATGTGTGATAATTTGTTCTCCAGAAATAGAAAACTAATACACTTGTGGTTAGGAGCTATCATTGAGAGAATTTTTAATCACATAAAATGCCTCTCCAAATCTGTTCACTCTGTATTTGCTTTGGGAGTGGAAGCTTTCTCAGGGATAGGGGATAAGAAGAGAGAAAACTAAACAATACGTCATTGAATCCATTAAACACCTGTCTTCTTCAGGTATAGAATTCTTATGTTTTGACTAGTGATTTACACAAAGAAAACCCAGATTTTAGGGTTAGTGAAAAGGCCTGCCTCAGAGTCCCAAGACCTCCTACAGATCTTGGCCCATGATGGACACATTTTAAATGGAGGCTATTATCACTATTGTCATATATATATTGACACACATATGACATAAATCATATATACATATGATACATACATACACACAACACACATATATGACATACATACATATACATGTCATAATTCACATGTGACTAATATATATGTGACAGTAGTGATTATATATAATAATTGTGATAATATATATATGTGGGTATATGTATATATACATGTATATGTCATATTTATGTAAATGTCATATATATGCATACTTCATATATAATTTATTATTAATACTTTCCAAAAAACTCTACAATTTAGAAGTTCCTACTACATATATGCATATCCTGAGCACAAGAATCTTTCATGTTAAGAACCCCCATACCTTCTGTAATTCCTATCAACCTCCAAAGGAAAAACACTATACTGCATGTTTTTCTCCTATTCAAATTTATTTTACTGAAATAAATGGCGGATGGATGGTAGCATTAGTATTTTTGTCTTTCTTAATAACTGAATCATATTTTCAAATGATTGATCTGATTCACCAACAGATGATTTGATTTCAAATATTGTTTGAAAATACCTAATGGCTGTATAACAGAATGTTTAACCATGCTTTGTAGACCTCTCCCAATTTTTAAGCTTCAAGATGTTGAAAACCTTTATATTCTCTGCTACTGTTTAATCTAATCACTTAGAAGTTAGAAATTGCTCTTGGCTGTGAGTAACAGAAACCAGAAAAACAGAAGCTTAAACAAATGAAGGTTTTTATTTCTTCACATTATGTGATGTCTGGAGCTAGGCATTGCAGGGTTGTTATGGTAGGTCCCCACTCCCAGTGTAATCCAGGCCCATCTGTGCTTCTGCTCAGCTGTCCTTAATGGGTGCTTAATGCCTCCTGAGCCTAAGCACACCACACTGCCTTTGCTATTGCAGCTCCTTTCTAAGAAGAAGTAAGGGGCAGAGGAAAATATTTGTTAGCTGTGTCTGTACTGACACTTTTAAAGAGGTTTCCTCTAAGTCCCAACCAGTGACATCCATTTATGTCATTGGTCAGAGCACATGGTGCTTCTATCTGCAAGGGGATATTGGTAAAAAATGAAGTGAGTTTGTTTTTTTGGTCAAGCACTTGGTGTTCCAAATGGAAGAAGGCGAGAATGGAGAAAATTATGAATTGTTGCCCTATATAGCATAGACAAAAATTAGTATTATTTAAAGAAGAAAAGGTATTTGGACTGTTTCAATTGGCAAGCAGGAAAACAAACTATTTCAACATATTGGTGGTAGAATTGGATACTGTAAGACATTGCAACAACACAATAGTATTGTCTTGACACTAACATGTTATAAAAATCTTTGGAATTATTCAAACAGGGAGTTACAAATATATGCCATTGGAAGAGCTGACTTATAACTAAAATAGTCACAATTTATTGTACCTTTTGTGAATTCCTTGTTAACTGCTCATTCTCATTAAGTACAGATTTTGAAAGATAAGTATTTATATACTCATTTTTTTCTAAAGGAAACATAAGTATTAGTATTTTTATTTCTATAGGTATTTATATACCAATAAACCAGATTTTCTTATGAAAAAAATGTGGAGTGATAATAAATAGATTGGAAAACATGAAAAATTTCAGTACTGAGATGTGTGCTCTGTAAAACCTGATGATACAATTTCTTGAAGAGGAGAACAGCTGATCTAGCTGAGAATAATCTATTTGGTACAAATTCAGGATAGTCAGATAGTTTGTTTTTACCTTCTGAGGAGGCAGGTTAATTTCAGTGGGGGAAGGGAGATGATGAATGAAACTGTAAATACTCATACTTCATCACCAATTATCATTCAGCATACTATCAACAACAACAAAAACTCTACAAGATGGCATTTTCCACACCCACTAAAGCATAGCTAGTCTGCTGACAAGCATGTAAAACATGTCTTTCATATTTTACTTTCACAAGCAAAGCATGTCTTTCACTTCTTTGTCTGTAAAATGGGAAAAACAATTGTACCTACAGTTGCACTTACTGACTTGTAGGAATTAGAAGAGTTAGTATGTGAAAATCACATAGAATGGTATTGGTACATAGTAAATGCTACATGAGTTTGCTATTAGTTACAAAGCAAATCCCAAAATAGGGTTAATAGCATCCATTCTTTGGATGGATTTAGTGTGTGGTTGTCAAATGGTGATTTATTCTTTCTGGTGAGGTTGAGGAATGGTGATTTAAAATTAAATTTCTGCCTCCCAGTGTTTTTGTTGGCAATGATAAGGTCATTTCACTTTTATCCACTGTGGGTCTAAGCAGGATTGTTGGGAGTTATATTTAGGAATTAGCTGTCATTATGAGGCCCTCCATTTCCTCTACTTATTTGTAAAGCCTCTATTATCCTTGTTGGTTATAAGTTTTCTTGCCTTTAAGTTTCAAGGCTAGAATTCCCTGCTAAACCTACTAAAGAGGAAGAAGTCGTTGCTTCCAAATGAGTGCCATACTCTTAAGCTCCCAGGCTACAGGGAGGCTGCTGTTACAGTGGATGTTGGTGATTGTTGGACAGCAATATCTTAGCAGAAACAAAATTATAATAAGGGAACTACTTGAAAAGGACATGGAATAAAATGTCACATTTCATACTATGCTATCTCTATTCTGTACAAAGTGTCCAAGTTCTGGCAAAGACCTTTAGTTTTAAAAAAAAATTTTTTTTTATAGTTTATTTTTTTGAGACAGAGAGAGACAGAGAGCATAAGTGGGGGAGGGTCAGAGAGAAAGAGAGACAGAATCTGAAACAGGCTCTAGGCTCTGAGCTGTCAACACAGAACCTGATGTGGGGCTCGAACCCATGAACCATGATATCCTGACCTGAGCTGAAGTCAGCTGCTTAACCTACTGGGCCACCCAGGCACCCTCTGGCAAAGACTTTTAGGATGGCTGAGGAAAGCCCTGTGTTTAGAGAACTGGGGCCAAGGCTCAGTTCTGCCTCTTACTGGTTATGTCACCTTTAAGGAACTTGGCATCTAGGAAGATTTATACTTGACAGGGGTCCACTAAGCTTCTGTAACAAACAGTACCCCAAAGACATTGGTTAAACAAAATAGATGCTTATTTCCTTCTCTGCAAAAGGCCAGAGATAGGAAGTCCACATCTGGGTTTAAGGCATTAGTTTTTGTTCTAGCCATCCTATATCCAGCAGGAAGGAAGCAAAGGGCCAGGAGCATTTATTTAGTCTGTTGAAGGAAAAACCACATTCCATTGGCTGAAACCAGTGGTCTCATACTAGGTATGGTGGAGGTCTGTAGCTAAGAAGCCATG
Organism: Suricata suricatta; assembly: GCF_006229205.1. Classification (NCBI taxonomy): domain Eukaryota; kingdom Metazoa; phylum Chordata; class Mammalia; order Carnivora; family Herpestidae; genus Suricata; species Suricata suricatta. The sequence goes on along the minus strand of NC_043704.1, from coordinate 88,282,091 downwards.
TGATCAGGTAAAACCCTATTGCTCTGAACGGGGAGGATAAATATTGAAGAATAACTAGTGACATGCCTTATCTTCCCCATCTACCTCACAGTATTTTGGAGAAGATAAAAATCATAACCCAATAGACAATGCATAGGATTGATTATAATCACATTTTTGTAATGTTACCAATATGCTGTGTGAGCAATACACTCATTGATTGTTGTAGGTAGGAAGACATGAGCTCAAACAAGGAGGTTGGGCTAAAGGGATCTGTAATTCCTCTGCATAATTGTATAAAGGGTATTCGGTGGGGGGAGGTTGGGAAAATTTTATAGATTAGGTTGGCTTTGGTAAGGTGAGTTTTTTTTCTTCTTGGGAGCATGCAAATATGTGTTTCTCAAAGGTGAACCAGAGATATGCAGGAGTAGAGACAGATAATACAGAGGTTTAGCTTCACCTTACACTTAAAAAGTCACCCTGTAGTAAACAGGATATGGAGCCTGGAGCCTGGCCCAAACTGTCTTTGTGTCTCCTACTCTACAGTGTGATATTCTCAGAGTGCTGCTGTGGATTATTTATCACATGAATCATCCTGTTGTACATGCATATAAGTCTTTGTGCGTGTGCATGCACATGCATGCATGTGTGCATGTGTATGTGTGTGTGTGTTGGGGAGCAACGTGGGTGTAGCTGGGACAAATTATACAGTAAATATGATAATATAATATACATATAAAGTATAATTAATCTATCTAATTATTCATACAGTGAAGGAATATGGAGGGAGACCTCTCTGAAGACCTCAAGAGACAGAAACAAGACTAGGGACAAACTCTATCATGAATTTAAAGTTCTCTTTCCTTGGACTCTGGGAACAATTGTATTCAGCATCCAGTTGTGTGTGTGTGTGTGTGTGTGTGTGTGTGTGTGTGTGTGTATATACATGCCCTCTAATATATATCCCCCACTCTTCATTATAGTCTGTTCACATAGGAGCCTTGTGTTAATAGTGACATAGGGAGTTAAGTAATGATGTGGCACTGAGGAGCCTGGGTCTCTGTGACCCCATCCTTGGAGGCTAGCCTCACCAATGGCTGCATTATTGCACAGGAAAAGAGTAGTCCTATAGTTCCTCTAGACCCTCTAGTAGCGGAACTAGTTCTAGTTCCTCTAGTCACATAGAGTGGAGACACAGGTTACAGCCACATGGCTCCTAGAAAGGTAATGAGACAAGCCCCAGGTTTTGAAAGATAAATACCTATTTGTCTAAGACAAAATGGGGACATATATCATATATAGGTTGGAAGGGTAAGTGTAAATCTTAAAAGAAAGGGTCAAACCAGCTTACTAGAGGGAGGAGATACTTCTAGGGAGCAGATGCCTGGGTTATAAACACACTTAGACAAGACATCATGGTAAGTCTAGGATGGCTAAGTGAGTACACTGTAGGTTTTCTGATCCCGGCGTCCAGGCTGCATGGGAAGAATGACGTGTTAGATGAAGCACACCTATGATTTAGGAAGAAAACAAGGACCTAGAGTAGACCCCATGGGCAGAGAGCAAGTGGCACAGGAGTACCTGAGCAGAAGTAGGCAGTCAGGAGGTAGTTGTCAGTGAGGGGGCAGAGATCACATTGTGAAATCTGCCTTTCTACCAATGCAAGTCATGGGTGACATTTTAGAGTAATGTACCTTCAAAAACTTGTGGTCTCCAAAGTGAATGGAAATATTTTTTTGGTTCAAATTTTTCCTTTTTGCCTGTGAATTGAAATTCTTTGGTTATGGAGAAGAGAGAAAACTTTTCTGACAATACTTAGATCTCCTCTGGCTTTACGGGTGATAAATAGCCCACTTCGGTATATTCCTTATGTCCCCTGTAAGAGGACATCCTTGACTCATTCCATCCAACAAATGATTCCCAAACTTCCCTGCTAAAAAAATCACCTAGGTTCATCCCAAGCCGATTGAATCAGATCTGCAAAAAAGGGAATCTAAGAATCTGCATTAAAAAAATGTGTTTAAGTTTATTTATTTTGAGAGAGAGAGGTGAGGGGAAGTGCACAAGTGGCAGAAAGGCAGAGAAAGAGAGAGAGAGAGAGAGAGAGAGAGAGAGACAGAGACAGAGACAGAGACAGAGACAGAGAGACAGAGAGAATCCACAGCAGGCTCTGCACTGTCAGTGAGGAGACTGATGGAGGGCTTGAACTCACAAACTGTGAAATCATGATCTGAGCCAAAAGCAAGAGTCAGATGCTTAACCAACTAAGCTACCCTGGGACCCCTAAGGATCTGCATTAAAAAAATTTTTTTTTAATGTTTTATTTATTTTTTGATACAGAGAGAGACAGAGCATGAGAGGGGAAGGAGCAGAGAGAGAAGGACACAGAACCGGAAGCAGGCTCCAGGCTCTGAGCCAGCTGTCAGCACAGAGCCTGACGTGGGGCTCGAACCCACGAATGTGAGACCTGACCTGAGCCGAAGTCAGATGCTTAACTGACTGAGCCACCCAGGCGCCCCAGGATCTGCATTTTTAACAAGGGTGTGTGACCAGGCACATTTGGGAAGGAGGGCGTTCTCTCAGTGTTGGCGGCACATGTAGACTCTTGAGGTGGTTCTGGGCACAGTCAGTGGGTGTAAGTGGGTGGGGTGTGAGAGGAGACTGGAAACCAGGCAGAGAAATGAAAGCTAAATGGAGATGGGGAATGGAGAAATCTGAATGTAGTAGAACCACGTGAGTGGGTTTCTTAGTTTTTCACCTTTGACGTTTTGCTTTCTTGGTTTCTTTTCCTCATATGTAAAACAAGGGCTACCCTCCTTTAAGAGTTCTGTTGGGAGGAGACCCTTAGGCTCATCACAGTCTCCTCTTCAACCAAAGCAGCTCTACTTGGATTTGATTTACTCACTGGGCTTCCATACTGCATTTCATTTAAATAAAGTATTAAGTACTGTCTTTTCAATGTTTGAAAACTGCCACACTAAATGATTTCTAAGGTCCTTACAGCTCTAGGATAGAAAACATTTATGTAGCAGCAATGCCAGTAACATAGATTATTAGCACAGAAAAGAGTACCAGGGACTTAGGATGCAGGCCTAGTTGTTGTTTTTGTTTGTTCGTTTTTTTGGTTTAATATTGACTCCTGCTGTACAAGCCCCCTTCTCTGTTGTGGGCTGACATTTAACTGGAGAGGAAACAATTGTGGTTATCTCCGTGAATGTAGCAACTCAACACAAAGACAGATATCTACCCTGAAGATTGTTTATCAATATGTAAACAAAATAATAACTGGTTAATTGTCTAAATTTCCTCCCTTTGCACTAGTTATTTTAGAAGCAAGTAGTTACAATCCAATGTAAGCTGTGTTGAGTGGCCCGGCACTTGATTGCTGTGCTTTCCAAAACAGACGTAGGCAGCAGCAAGCCAGATGCCTTGTGGGAGAGCTTTGCCAGAGTTTAGAGATGCCACTTCCCCTATCTGGGCTTTACATACTAGTACATCTTCAGAAACAGGTGTCTGTTTACAAATGAATATAACTTGTGCCTTCCTACTCACGCTTCAACCCAGGGGAAAAGACTACTAATTATATGTGGCAAAATTTGAATTCAAGTCCAGCTCTGTGCTCACTGTGCACCTTGAACAAGATCACCTGTCTTCTCTAAAGTGGGGGATAATAACGTCTACTTCGCAGCATTATGAGGATTAAATAAGATAATGCATACGAAAGCATTTTGTAACTAGCGCAAAGTCTTAGAAATATAAAAGTGCATTTATCATAATAAATAATGACACCACTTTCAAGCAAACAGCACTGGAGAAGAAAATACTATTATGTTCACAAGCTAGACAAATGCTTTCATGTATAATCAGATGACATGCGTTAATTAATGCACCTATTCATTCATTCATTCATTCACTCACTCACTAGTTCCTGCCTGTACAGCATCAACCCCTGTGGGAGATAAGAAATAAACGAAGAGGGCATGGTTAGGTAAAAAATACATTTAGGGTTTGATGATCATACAGTTCAATGTCCTTTGAGCTAGTATTGTGTTCCTTCCTGTGGGAACATACCCTTTTAAAACTTTGTGTCACAAGATCACGGAAGGCAGATTGTGGCTCAGTAAGTCTGAAAAACCCAGAGGGCATCCATAACTGGCCCCCAACTTGGCAAGTGAATGTTGACTGAACCTATATTGTAACTTAAGAGATTTTCATTTTAAGGCCACTTTCCAAAATGTTTATTGCTCTTCCCATCTCTTCCCATTCCCCATGTAAACGCACTTAGGAATATCTTGCCTGGATGATCAAGAGTCTCCCAAGTGCCCTGTGTAAATTGCACAGTATCTCTTCAGGGCTGAGCCCAATTTGGCCTTTCACCGTGGGATGACTAGGCCCATAGACCAGTAGAGTGATGGTCCCCAGAGCCCTTATCCCCTAAAATTAAAGGAAAAATGACCTTTGAAGTAAAGGAATAAAGCTGGTGTGCCTCCATTGAATATGTTCTTTTAAATAGTAGTAGAAAACACAAGCGATTTAGCATGTACATGTATGGTTATGTTGAGAACAGATGCAAGATGATATAGTTTTAGGTATCAGACATGGATGGATCCGAGCTGCCTGTTGGAGTTAACTAGGTCACCGTGACCTTTGGTTTCCCTGTGTCACCTTATATCATGATGCACTCAGGCATTAGTCTCCCAATTACAGATCATGTAGCTCAGTGCTTTGCTTACACATGGCTAATCCCAAACTTGCTTTTCTTGCTTTCAATAAATGTCAATAAAAACAAAGGTAAATTTGGCCTTATAATTCCTCATAAGAAGGCTGAAATTGTACTGGAGTAGTCCTGTCTGAGTGTAACCCTTTTCTTTTTAACGTTTCCCTTCTCTTAGAACACAGTGACAGTGAAGATGATAGTTCATTTCTCTGCCAAGTGTTTCTCTCCCTGCCCCCTTTCCTCTTTCTGAAGGGTTCTTAGGTCATACAAGAGCATTGCACATATTTTGCAATCCAAAGAGATCAAGCAAGGACAAAGGGTGGAGTTTCCTGCTTGGGGAACCCTCCAGTGCCAACAGCCTTCCCTCTGAGCCTCCATAAAACACTCCTTGAGGTCTCCTGACATTTTCTGTGCCATTGACTTTGATTTGGTCCAGTGACTCCTACTGAGGGAGGCCCTTTGTGTGTGTTTTTCCTCTGTGTGTTAGAAAGACTATCAGGCAGCACGTAGTGTTGAAGTGGGTGCCTTGTGCTATGTTACTAAACGATTCCTCAGGGAAAGACCATTTCCTTTTTCATAGACTTGGGAGGAAAAGTCTTCTTGCTCTGGACAGGTGTTACCCATGGCTTTGTGGTTGCCTGTGCCTTTGTCTATGGTGTTCTGTAATCTCCCTTCATTTGTTTATCTAGCTGTGTTTTTATGGCTCTTGGATAGAGACTAAATGTATTTGTCATTTGCTGTTTGTTCTTTAACACTATTAGTATAACATGGGTACTACTCTCTTTAAAAATATGTATATTTTTAATAGGCTAGATAATAGATAGCCTTATAGTTGCATAAAGGTTATAAGAAAAGCTTTTGGAACTTGTTTAGGGATCAGGCATTTCTTATGACTAACCACTGTCATGAATTACAAATCTTGTAATAATTTTAAGACTAAGTTTATCCTGAACGAACTATGATTACCACCTCCCTCGCATCATAATAATGACAGCTGACACTGACTCAAGGCATAGCAGTTTAGAAAGTACTTTCCCATAAATTATCCATTATGTTCCTCATACCATTGTCAATGTCATTTTATGGATAGAAACCCTGAGGAGAAGATAAGACATTTGCCCAGGATCACCAGGGCGTCCATGAGGAGCCAGGATGTGAGCCCAGGCTTCTGACTGTAGAGCTATGGGGCTGCCCAACCCGAACAAGTTTCCAATGCTTCTCCAAGAGACACAAGAGCCAGTCAAGACTGTGTGATGATACACTTACCAGAGTGGACATCAAGGGACTGTGATTTGGTTGTAATTTTGCTGCCTGTAATTGTGTGATCCTGAGAATTTCTTAACTCATCTGGGCCTCAGGTTCCTCATTTCTAATAGAAAGAGCTTGACCAGACCAGTGTTTGTCAGCAAGATGGCTTCATGTAGGCATTTCAAAGGTTCTGCAGGTGCCTGACTGATGGCACGGAGGCAAAGGCTGATCTGTGACCATTCTTAACTCCAGTTTTCAAGTTTCTGAGTTCACGTAAAGAGCATCTTAGTTCAACTGTGGTAAGTGTGAACTTAAAATGTATTGTTGGAGAAACCAGACTGCTATATAGAACCAACAAAGAGATGTTAAACACTGGTTCTGCAAAATTTATCCCTCATTTGATTTGGAACACAAAACAAAGTTGAAGAGGCCAAAGATGGATGGGAGTTGAAAGATTTTTTTTTTTTAGAGAGAGTTGTCAGTATGCTGTTAATATTCTTTACCCATAGAGTGGGTAAAGGTGGGTGCTTTTTCCTCACCCCATGATCAGTGAGCAGGGTTTCAGGGAGATCACTTGGAGTACTTGATTTGTATCTCCTGAAGTTTGAGGAGACCCCCTGGACCTCTATTCACCCTCAGAGACCTAGCGCTGTAGCTGGCTGAGGTACTTCAGGTAGAGTGGAGGCTACAGGTTAGGATGTGGCTGCACTTCCTTGAATGAAACACAAGAGGTGCATCTTGTTGTGGACCAGATGAAGGTAAGAAAGAAAGAGCTAGCTTGGGGTTGCCTTAGATTCTGCATGAAAAAGCTACCTAGGATAGCAAGGCAACTTCAGTAGAAGAGCCTGGTGGTAGGGATTATGGAAGACTCATTAGTTACCAGTCCAAAGACATTGACTTGGGGCCTGGGGACTCAGCCTGTTGAGTGTTCGACTTCAGCTCAGATCATGATCTTATGGTTCATGAGTTCAAGCCCCATGTCAGGCTCTGTGCTGACAGCTCAGAGTCTGGAGCTGCTTTGGATTCTGTGTCTCCCTCTCTGCACTCCCCAACCCACACACTTGCTCTCTGTCTTTCTCAAAAATAAATAAACATTAAAAAAAATTTAAAGACATTGACTTGGGGCACCTGGATGGCTCAGTCAGCTAAGTGTCCTACTCTTGATTTGGGCTCAGGTCATGATCTTACGGTTCAAGCCCTGCCTTGGGCTCTTCACTGATGGCATGGAGCCTGCATGGGATTCTCTCTCTCCTTCTCTCTCACTCTCTCTCCCTCTCTCTTTGACTCTCCCCCCGCCACACAAATAAGTAAATAAAGTGAAAAAAATAAAGACATTAGGGGTGCCTGGGTGTCTCAGTCTGGTAAGCCCTCAACTTCGGCTCAGGTCATGATCTCACAGTTTGTTAGTTCCAGCCTTGCATCAGGCTCTGTGCTGACAGCTTGGAGCCTTGGAGCCTGCTTCAGATTCTGTATTTCCCTCTCGCTGCCCCTCTTCAACTCACACTCTGTCTTTCTCTCTCTCTCTCTCTCAACAATAAATACACATAAAAAAAAAAGAGAGAGACATTGACTTACCTTTGTCACGGGAACAGCAAATGAAAGTTCATAGAAGTAAGAGTCTCCCAAGAACTTATGACAACACCCCAGGAGAGAAAGAGGCAACTTTACATAATTACTAGGCCCATCTGGGCACCTGTTGAGTAAAACTTTTCTTGCTTCTTGGCCTCTCCCCTTTCTCTTGACCCTTTAATACTGGAAATGTCAGAAACTTCATTAAATAGCTGGGGGCCAGATAGAAGAAGGCAGGCAGATTGGAAGCTAAAGAATTAGCCTACCCAAATTTCCTCCCCTGCTATTGGAGCCCAGCTTAGAGCAGGAGGGAAAAGCATAAACTTTGGAAGGCATTCAGAATTTTGGTTAGACTGGACTCATCAGACTAACTACTGACCTGAAATGGTTTGGAGGAATACAGTGAGCAAAAGACTTTCTTTTGTTTTCTTTTCCTTTTTTTTTTTTTTTTTTTTTTTTGGTTAACTCTGGGAAGGACCAGAAAAGACTGGCTCTATATCGCATCCAAAGGAAAAGGAAAAGGAACATTAGCCCCAAAGAATGGACATGGCATGCAGGAGCAGCAGGGAGAAAGAAATAAAGTTATTTTCTGTCACTTTTCATGGGCCCTGAATATTGAACATAATGGTTAAATTTATACACTAAAAATAATACTATTTTTTTGTTTTCCCCAATAAATTGATTTGAAAAAGAGTTCTTCAATTCCAAAAGCTTGAGAATCTCTAATGGTTAATAATGTTGAAAGCCACTTCCAACACTGGCATCAATACCAGTTAGTACAGAGTGGAAAAAATGTGGCAGAATGTTCTCCCCCCCGCCCCCCTTCCCCATTGTGCTCATAACCATTTAGATCTTTTGGCATAAAATTAAAGGAACTGTAAATGTTTCCTTCTTCATGGAGAGAGGATATAATGTTGATCCCGGTCCTTCCCCTCCCCCCCACACTCCCACAAACACACAGACAATAGTAAACCCTACATTTGGATTAAAGGGAAGGTGGTGGAGGAAATAAAGAAAATGAGTGGAAGGGGTAATGAAAATGAGGTTAAGGAACAGGAAAGGAAAGAGGAAGTGGAGGGAGCAAGAGCCTCCTGAGGAAGAACCACTCTGCCTCATCAAGTACAGGCTCCCACAGCCCCACTTCCCCAGCTCTGCCCCTCCCACTCCCTGCAGCATGTGGGGACAGCTGCTTGAATGAGCCTGCCCACAGTTACAAGCATATCCCCTGGACTTGTACAATTACATTGGTACTCACCTACCACAGTTTCAATGCCTTTCCTCTTCTGACTTCCTCCCTGGGGTCTTACCAGGGTCTCTTCCCCAGGGCTCATTCCTCATCTGGTGGGACTGAGTGATACAGGGTCACCTACAGCCATAGGATATAATGTAATGCATCTTCTTACAGTATTGGTTCTATTTGCTTCTAAGCAATTCAGGACAGTTTTATATGAAAGCAAACCTGGATATATGATGGGGTAAGGTGTATAATTTGTATGAATGCCAAATCCAACAGGATACTTGATTTAAATGTTGGGCTTTGAGGTGCTTCAGGCTTAATTCACTCAGATCCCCAGGGTCAGTTCACCCTGCTCTGCTATTAGAGGTGTTTTCCTGGAAGTGCTTCAGGAAATTTGGCCTAATTTGTTTCTCTTCTCAGGAGCATCTGTATTGGTGATAGCAAAAAGTATTCAAGAACCAAAGAAACGACATTTCAATGGCACTTTAATGGTCTGACCCCCTGATTTCATCAGACAAATGCATATGGTATCATCAAGAGGCAATCAGAATTTTTGAGCAACATGACTTAGTCAGTTACCAGACTGAATTGACATAATTTTAGGCCAAAGCAAAGAAATCAGATGTTATAATTAACTTGTATAAATAAATATATGGTACATGTAAAATTATATTTAGAAGCCTGAAAATATATAAAATAACACCAGGGTGTCTTGCTAACTTCACAGATCCCAAAGCATTCAGGTATTATAAAACTGAGATGTATAATAGGCCATTTTACAGATGCTATTATTGTGTTTAAATATATACATTGCCTTTGTATTCAAAGTTCTATTAATCTAAAGACAACTTTATGTCAGGTAACCCTCAAGATCACACAGAATGATAATAGATTACAAAAACTATCAGAAAGTTAGAAAATCATGAAGCCTGAGCAACTGTCTACTCTATAAGCAGAAATTTTAATTCCCAGTTAATTGACTATAAGGACTTCAGAAGAATCACCTTCATGCACTGTGTTTTATAGATGATAGAGCACTTCTACGTTAATCATATCACCTAATTCTCTCAGCAGTCAGATACTACTGTTTCCAGTAGACAATGTGGCCCTGAAGACTTCCACATTACATAATGTTTGGGACATCTTGGTTGCAAATGTGAAAAACCCTAAACTACCTTATGTAGGAAAGGCAATTTATTGGAAGAATAATGGTGTGTTTTTTTCTATCGTTGTTGCTGTTTTCTTCCACAGACTTCTAGAAAGCATTGAATAATCAAGACACAGGGAGAGCCAGAGGTACAAGTGTGTTATAAATACTTCAAGCCAGGGGCAAGAAGTCAGTCAGGATTCTTCTCAGTCTCATGGGCCTCTCTGGATGTTGACTTCATTCTGTCTCATTTCAGACTAGCTTTCTCCATTTTGTGGAAGACATGCTTGCCAGAAGTACCTGAGTTTTATATTTAAATGTGGAGCTATTGGAGAGAGATAAGTACTTGTAATCTAAACCTGTACTTCATAGGAAGGCCACAAGCTGCAAAGAAGGACTGTGGCTCAGCTTAAGTCTGGTGCTGGCCTGTGGTTGGATGAATACTAGCCAGGGAGCTGGGCCCTAATGTATACATATGGTGGCTCCTGTGGCAAAATGTATGTGTGGAGGGGTTATGAGAATATAGGTAGGGAGGGGACCGATTCTTGGAAAAGTTGTGCTGGGCAGAAAACCCTATAGGTTCGTACTCTGTTTTATGCACTGGTGGTCTGTCAACAGAACCCTCAAGCCCACAGTAGCTGAAGGTTTACTCAACTCCATCACAAGAGTGATTGCACATTAATGGAAACTCCATTGAGCCATTACCTTCGAGGAGGCCAGATCTTTCCCATCTCACACCACAGAGAATGTAAGCGATGGTCTGTCTGTTCAAGCCTGGGGTCAACAGGAGCTCCTACTTTAAGGGTAATACTGGTTAGAAAAGAGCTATGAGAAAATAACTGATAACCTGGAGGAGGAGAGGCCATCTCTTTGCCTGGACTATTTCCTTATATGACAAGTCTCAGTGAGACAAGGAGGAGAGTTTTGGCTGGACTTGAAACCCCAACTACTTAGCCTTCCCAGGAAAATCTGTCTACAGATGTTTTAGCCTTTCTTCCAAGGGGGAGAGGCAGAGAAAAAGCTGCTCCCCCCGCCCCGACAACTCTAGGAATTAAAAAAAAAGGGACTGTTTGGGTGAGAATTGTTTGATTCCCAGGCACGGGTCAGGTGCGGCCAGGCCTAGACAACTGTGAAGGAGTGTACAATGCTAAACCACAGATAGGTTCTTTGGGAACTTAGCAACTTGTGCTGTCGCAGCTTTCTGTGATCATTTCCTTTTATTTCTCTTAATATTTTCAGGGCACCTGGATGGCTCAGTTGGTTAAGCGTTGACTTTGGCTCGGGTCATGATCTCACAGTTCATGAGTTTGAGCCCCACATGGGGCTCTCTGCTGTCAGCACAGAGCCTGTTTCAGATTCTCTGTCCCTTTCTTTCTGCCTCTCCTCCATGCTCTCTCTCTCAAAAATAAATAAACACACAAAATTTTTTTTTCTCTAAGGCAAGGGCATATTTCAACTGTGTTGGAAGAAACTTCCAGTGCATCCCACATGCCCTCAAACCCTCTGACTTTCTGTGTCCATACTTTATGGGAGGAGCCTGACATCTATGGAGTTAGTTTCAAGGTGGCTCTGGAATAAAAGTGAGAAAATTCCAAGGGCCCAGAGAAATTCCCCTCTTTTGCGGTTAGTAATGATGATACTGGGAGGAAGCTATACTAGTGTTTAGAAACTGTGATGATTAATCTTATATATCAACTAGGCTGGCCACGGTGTCCAGAGGGTTGGTAAAACATCATTCTGGAAGTTTCTGTAAAGGTCTTTTGGGATGACATTAACATTTAAATTGGTGGACTTTGAGTAAAGCAGATTACCCTCTCTAATGTGGGTGGGCCTCATCCAATTGTTTGAAAGCCTGACTAGAACAAAGACTGGCCTCCCCTGAGCTACAAGAAATTATACCAGCAGACTGCCTTTGGACTCTTTCCTGGGTCTTTGGCCAGTCCTACAGATTTTGGGTTTACCAAACTTCCACAACTTCATGAGCTAATTCCTTAAAATAAATCTCTTTCTCTATCTATATATACACATACATACATATGTCCTGTCAAATCTGTTTCTGTGGAGAACCCTAATTAATATAGAAGCTATTCCTACAACGAAACTTTACACAGAGATTGCCCACTTAGAGCTCTTCTTAAATCATGGAAGCTGTTGCTGTACATAGCCCTATCCTCGAAGAGTGTAATAAGAGGGAAGTTAATTTCACAAATTTCAGTCACTGTTCATTATTTGTTGAGAGGCCTCTTTCTGCCAAGCCTTAAAGCCCAGTGAGGTGGAATTCGGATATGTAGGGATGAGAGTGAAGGGGGTTCTGGTTAATAAGAGCAACTTGTGCTGGGAGCACATAGAGGTATATAGGGATGTGGGAGGGAGTGGGCGAGAGGGGTAAGTACCCAGGAAACATCAAGGGAATTATAGAAATATTATGTTGGAAAAGGTTTGGCCTTTGATTGCCATCCTAAGGAGTTAGGTCTCTTCTATACATGTAGAATCCAGTGAGGACTTCTGAATGAGGGAGTCAAGAATTTGGAAGAGAGGAAGCAGGCAATGCAATATTGAATAACTTGGAAGGAAAAGACTGGGAATAAGGAATTCATTTGGAAAGTTATTATAATTATCTCCATATAAATTCCTTTATTCTTTTATCCACCAGACATTTATGGATCCCCTGCTAGTGCTGGGCGTTGTACAGCTTAAAGAGAAATAAAATGGTGACTGTGTCTCTGAAGAGTCCACAATTCTGTAGAGAGATGTAGATTGTGGAAGAAATGTAAGCAGATGCCTGTGAAAGTATTTCCTGGTCTTTAGTATTTATGCCTGTGGACTGGCCCGCATTGGTTTCGACACAGAATTCAGAGTTCAAAGTTTTTTCATGGTACCTAATAGAGTGGTACAAACTACTTTTGTACCTTGCTCATACACTGTCTCGTGGTAACAGAAAACAAAAGTCCAAGTTGAAGGGGGAGAAACAATTCCGGTAATTATGAACCTGATATAAATATATCTTGTCAGCTCCTCAGGGGAAGAGAGTTTGCTGTCTAGGCTGACTCAGGATTAGGCTCAGAGCTGGAGAGAATGCCCTTATGCCTGGTAAACTCTGTGCATATGATTCAGAGGATGGACTCTGTGAACATAAAAGATTGGACTTGGACCTGTAGCCAGAAAACAGTATTTTCTTATCTTTAATCTCCACGAAGCATGTGTTTATCCTTCTCTCACAAAGCCACGCCTAAGGCACACTGCCTATTTTATTAAGGATTTATTCCTCTTTGGACAGCTGTGAGCCCTATAAACGCCCTCCTCCAAAAGGAGACAGACGAGGAGGAATGCGCACCCTCTGAGACCTGGCCTGTAAAGCATTTCTGTGACCTAGCGATGTAAGCAGAGTTACACCCTGGAGGCCATGGTTCAGTGAAGGGCCAGGAGGGGTGTTCATTTCGATCACTCGTTCGCCGGGCAATGCTCAGCACTATCTCACAGACCTGGTTTCTGAGAGGTCAGGCAGCCTGATTGCACTTTGCAACTTGATAAGTGATATATTCTAAGGCCTCATAAAAATTAGTCCAGATATGTGCTATAGAGCTGATACCACGAAATGAGAGAATGAGTAGAGATCCCCTTTTGCGATGAGATCAGGGTGGGCTAAGGTGTGCCGAGGAGGAAAGAGGCTCTTCTACTACTTTTCCTTGTTGCAATTGCCATGCTCAACCCCCCTGGAAGGTCCCTCACTCTCCCACCAAAGACACGAGTTGCTCCTGTACTAGGAGTCATGATGGGAAAAGCTGTCTTTCTAGAGGTTTCTAGAGTGTCTCCCAATTTGCTCCTTCTTCCAGTTCTCCCTTTTGATTAAATGGAATAATTAATTATCTTGAAAGTAGTAATAGCTACCATTTACTGACGACCTAAGGTGTGCCAATTTGTCTACACACACTGTGTTTAATTCTTTCCATCACATACCACGCTCAGTAGTATTATCACCAGAGAATCAGAAAGAGTGACCTGCCAAAGGCACACAACTAGAGAATGAGGGAGTCTGCATACAGACTACTATACCAACTGCACCACCCAGGCGCCCCTGTGTCAACTTTTGAATAGCAAGACAATGGCTAGGGAATGACTTGTAATTTTTAGAAATTAAAAGTTTATTTTAAAAATGTAAAGAATTATGGTTAAGATCTTTGCATATTAATTTTTTAATATTTTCTTTTAAAGAGAAACTTTTTATTGTTTTAAAAATAATTCAAACTATGTAGGAAAGCAAAAGTGAAAAGTAAAAGTGACTCACCCAGAATCCATTGCAGAAATTGCCACTGTGAGCACTGTTAGTACTGGATGGGCATGTGCCTTTCTACGGGTAGACTTTATATAAAGATGGCATCCTGATACAGGCACTATTTCTCAGTGAAGATTTTGAATTTAATAGATGAAAAATCAAATAAAACACAACTAGAGGAATTGTCGAACTTGAAGTAAATATTTCTTCTTCACTAAGTATATTTCCTAATCCCTCTAAGGTTATAAAAGAAGTTGTAAAGAACATTGACAACCCCACCCAACCATTTTAGATGGTATAAAATGAGAAAATTAACAATGTCACTATTCCATCTCCCTTTTGCCCGTCTCTCAACTGCAATTGTTAATTTAAAACTATTCAGATTTATAATGTCTATATTCTGTAATTATAATTCTGTTATATTAGTATAACTTTGTTTAAAAGAAAGTGTTGTTCCCCACCAGTCTTTGTACTATAGTTTCTTTGATCTTTACTTTGATTCATCTCTTATTTGTTTGAATTTCATTGTCAGATATTTTTTTCAAAAGGAGCACATTGGCACCATATTCCCTGGTTCTTTCATGTTGAAAAAAATCTGTTGTTTTTATACTAGAAAGGTATCATGACTGAATCAATGCTCCTGAGTCAGTTTCTTTTCACTAGAATTTTGTGGCTATTTCTCTAGTTTCCTGCTATTGCATGTTATTGTGAAGACATATGAGATGAGGCCAATCTAATATTTTTCATCTTTATAGATGTGTTAGAGTTTCAGAGAAACAGAACCAATTGTGTGTGTGTGTGTGTGTGTGTATGTGTGTGTGTGTGTGTGTGTGTTCATCATCCTACATTCCTACATGCAGGATATTTACACAGAGATTTAATATAAGGAATTAGCTGATGTGATTATGGAGACTGAGAAATCTCGAGATCTATAGTCAGCTAGCTGGAGACCCACAAGAGCAGAAGTGTAGTTCCAGTCTGAGGCTGAAAACCTGAGAAGTAGAAGAGCTGATGGTATAGTCCAGTCTGAAAGTCAGTGGTCTCAAGATCCAAGAAGAGCCGAAGTCTGCATGTTGGAAAAGATGAATGTTTCCTCTCAGTGGCCAGGCAGGAGTTCCCTCTTACTCAGCCTTTTAATTCTGGTCTTCAGTTGACTGGATGTGGCAATCTACCAATTCAACTGTTAATCTCATCCAGAAACACAGACACAACCAGAGCAATGTTTAGCCAAATATCTGGATGCACCATGGTTCAGTCAAGTTGATACATAAAATTAACCATCATAGTGGTGATATGCTTTCCTAGACATCTAAGTCATTCTTTCTTTGTTTTTGATGTTCAATAGCTAACCTAGGTAATGTCTGTATTGAGCCTTCTGTTTCAAATTTTCTCGAAACTGATTTGCATATCCAGGTTTTTTCCTTCACCTGGGGTGTAGGAATTGGGGATTTTTTGCTACTTGATCTTTCATTACACCTTCTGTTTCCTTTGTAGTTGCTATAGCATGGAAATACCAATTACCATTATTTGAAATTTTAATATTTCTTTCTCTACATCAGCGTTATTCTAGATGGATTCATGGTTTATCTTACAATTTCATATTCAATGGTGTCTAGGCTTCCTTGCTATCTCTATCAGTTAGTCCTATGATGATAATGTTTGGTCAAGTCTGCCTTTTACTCTTATTCTATTGTCTCATCATCTTTGTGCTCATGCTTAATAAATTATTAAGGGGGTACCTGGGTTAAGTGTCCAACTTTGACTCAGGTCATGATCTCATGGTGCATGGGGTTAAGCCCTGTGTCGCGCTCTGTGCCGACAGCTCAGAGCCTGGAGCCTGCTTCTGACTCTGTGTCTCCCTCTTGCTCTCTGCCCTTCCCCTGCTTGTGCTCTGTCTCTCAAAAATAAACATTAAAAAATATTTTTTAAAAATATTGAGTTCATATTCTCCTTAATTTATGCTATGGCATGAAGCAAATGTTAATGGTTTCTTCCTAGGATTTTTTGTCCTTTTTCCTTCCCTCTCATTCTTTCTTCTTCCCCTATGTTATATTTTCAGAGTTTTCATGGCATTTATTTTCTTCCTGTTCTTGGCCAGTTCTATCCCATCCTGCCTCTGTTATGGTGTGGAAGACTTCTTAACTTGATTCCCACTGAACCCAATGTGATTTTCTCTCTGAGGAAGGGTTTGAAGCTAAGTACTTTCTCTTTTATTTACTTTATGATGCTCATATAACTTTGAAGGACTGATCTTAGGGTTAATAACTGAGTTAGACCAGCTCTCTCTTGTTTCTCTCAGAATCTTCTCTTTCTTTCCCCAGCCATCAAATTTTGAAAAATGGCATCAGGTCACACCCCTTTCTTTGCTTGGTTGTCTAACAGTGTTCTTAAATCTATATTTTGTTCACATTTTGTGGTAGGAGAGAGAAATTCTGTCAAGTTGGAATGATAGGAGAAGGAACTAAATGAAAAAGTGAACCTGCATTTAAGTCAGAGCATTTTTTCTTTTTTAATTTAGGGAGCATCATCTCATTACTGCATAGGAAATTGCATTGTGCAGGGAAAGAGAGCCAAACCAAGCATCAGAAAACCTTCAATGTCTAGCTCAAGCATAGACAGCTGAAACTGGGGAAAGCACCTCACTTCTTTGGCTCTCATTTTTGTCAGCTGTAAAATGGAGTGATAATGTCAACCATGACTACTTCATAGAGCTGTTGTGAAGCTTAAATGAGTTAATTAAATGAAAGGGTCTTATAAATAGCAAAGTGGCATTTTGTATAAGACATTGCCATTATTTTGTTGTTAGCATTATTGTTATTGAAACTTTATTTGCAGAGATCATAGTAAAGACGGTTAGACCAGAGTTCTTTGGAATGGATTTAACAGGGTCAGGGAATTGACATTCTGATTAAGCCAGGGAGTGTTTCCAAGCGTTCACATTTCCCCTGTTCCTCTCCTGATAGAAAGAGGGAATGTGCAGACTTTAAAGGATGTTTTGAGCTTATTCTGTATTCCATCTCTCATCTCTACTGAGAGGTAAGAAGTTTAGACATTTACTCACCTGAAGATAGGTGACTAAGTTTTTCTTATAGCTCCATGTTTTCCTGAATATTGATAGGATGTCCAAGCAATCCTTATATTAAAGTTAATAGCTTTAATCATACTTTAATGCTTTTTATGGTACTTTATGGATTTCAAGAGACTTGCATTCTTTTAAATTTTGATTAAGATTCTTTTCAAAACAGGGGTGCCTGGGCGGCTCAGTCAGTTAAGCATCCGACTTCAGCTCAGGTCATGATCTCACAGTTTGTGGGTTTGAGCCTGGTGTTGGGCTCTGTGCTGACACTCAGAACCTGGAGCTGCTTTGGAATATGTGTCTCCCTCTCTGTCTGTCCATCCCCACTTGTAGTCTTTCTCTCTCACTGAAATATTAACATTAAAAAAAATTTTTGTAATGATTCTTTTCAAATCATAGGCATGAGAAGTATGTTCTCTACTGATTTAGGGAGAAGAGCTAGGAAAGCTTTGCCCATAAAGAGTTGAGTAATAAACCTCGTTTCTAATAATACTAAACCTGAATCACATAAATGATTTATTTGCTTACAGCTTTATTTTGAAAACTAACGTTTTATTTTTTCCACTTTAATATTACTGATTCTTAAGTATTTTCCCTTATTATGCATTTTTAAAAAAGTAATTTAGGGGCACCTGGGTGGTTCAGTCAGTTAAGCATCTGGCTTCGACTCAGGTCATGATCTCACAGTTTGTGGGTTCCAGCCCCACGTCGGGCTCTGTGCTGACAGCTAGCTCAGAGCCTGGAGCCTGCTTCAGATTCTATATCTTCTTCTCTCTGACCCTCCCCTGCTCGTACTGTCTCTCTCTGTCTCTCAAAAAAAAAAAATTTATACACAGGACTAGGTTTCATACCCTCACACATGCTGGAAAGCAAAATAAGCCCATTGACATCATTGATTTTGCATTCCACTTTATTCATGCTTTCAAAATAATCTTGGTTTGGGCATAAGCAATATTGGATTGAAGAGTGTTTTTAAAAATTTTTTATGGTTTTTATTTATTTTTGAGAGACAGAAAGAGACAGTGTGAGCAGAGGAGGGTCAGAGAGAGAGGGAGATACAGAATCTGAAGCAGGTTCCAGGCTCTGAGCTGTCAGCACAGAGCCCAATGCGGGGCTGGAACCCATGCACCATGAGATCATGACCTGAGCCGAAGCTGGACGCTCAACTGACTGAGCCACCCAGGCACCCCTAGACTGAAGAGTTTTAAATGAAACCCTTTATATAGTGACTATAATTTTTAATTTTAATTTAAAAAGTTGATAATATTGCTTTTACATTCATTTAGCCTACTCTAATAAAGAAATCTATGCAATATTCCCTGCTGCATAACCGTAGAACTCAATGAGAGCCACAGAAATGAAGCAGTAAGACACCAAATAGGGGCCTGACCATTTGCAAGCACTGGCTTGGGGGGAAATGTTGACACTGGTCAGAACCCACGCCTGTCCTTGTCCTTGGAGAATGACAGCTTCCCTATCTACCCACAGGTGTGGCTCTGCTGCCATCCTAAACTGTACCTGTGTTCACAGAATGGTTCTTTCAGCTCAACACTTAAATGTTTACCTGAGAGACATGATTCCTGCTGCTATAGTTTAGGGAACCATCCACTGAAACTTATAGCAGAGTTCTGCAGTACATTTGGCTGTGTTTATTTTTAGGACTCCTGTCATATTGAAATACATCTATCATGTTATTTGAAAGTGTGTCCTTTGTATCATTCGGTTTTCTTTACTATTTTTTAAAACCTGAAACATTGAAAATGGAACATCGGATTTCGATATGCTATGAGGAAGGTCATTGTTTCAGAATTAATTATACCATCTTTGCACCACTAGAAAAATTAAAGGGAGAAAGACCCCCTTCAAAAGAATGATATATCCCCTCAGCCTTTAGCGGCCTGGGTTGTCTTCACATATAGACCTAAAGAAGGCCCACTGGGATTGAGGAAAACAAATACTAATGAGCATTAGTGCAAATACCAGATCAAATACCTAATACATGCTTTCATCTTAGGTTAAAAAAAAAGAATTAATGGTTAGGTTTGTCAAGATATACATAATATGCTTTTCTAAATTTCCACACTCTGTGTTAACAGTTGACAATGTGCCTGTCTTTCTCCTGTTTCTCTATCCTCAGCAGCATGGTGGAGTTAATTGTGAGGAAAAACACCTAGTGTTCAGTCCCAAGTCAGTAACTGTGTGTGTCGCTTAGTCCTTTTGTCCTCAGGGCTCCGTCTGGGGAAGGAGGCTTTCCAAGGCGGGAGCACGCAACACACAGGGGTCCGGGGGCTGCTCTTCCTCAGGAGCCACACGGGGCATGCGCAGGGAGGGCTTACTGGTATCTGCTCATTCTATTCTGCTTAGCTATAGACATACGGTTCACTATACACACACACACACACACACACACACACACACACACACACACACACACACACGAGGGTTTGCTGAGAAGAAAAATTAACAAAACTTGAAACCCACTGTTATCCTTTTTTGGTTCCCTTTTTGCTGCCTTCTTTGAATTCATTGAGGATTTTTTATGGCTTCATTTTCTCTCTTTTATTGGCTTGTTGGCTGTATTCCTCTGTTGTTATTTAAGTGATTTCTTTATGGGTAGTGTAGTACACATAACTTATCATCACCTACCTTCAGGTGGTGTTATCCCGCTTCCCATAGAGTGCGCGCACCCCCCTTCTCCCTTCCCAGCCTCCCCGCTTTGGTGTCAGACATGTAAGACCTCCATGTATTTAGACTCAGAGTACACTGTGCGATTGTTTTTGCCTTAAGCGATCAGTTATCTTTTAGAGATACTTTTAAAATGTGACAAAAATTTCTTTATACTTCATAGTTTCCATTTCTGGTGCTCTTCATTTCTTTGTGCAGACATTTATTTCCATATACTATTAGTTTCTTTCTTGTTGCAATGCCTCTCTTAACATTTGTGGTAGTGCAAGTCTGCTGAGAATGAATTTTTGAACCTCTTTTTTTGAGTTTGAAAAAGTCTCTATTTGTCTTCGTTTTTTTGAAAGGTATTTTCACTGCTTAAGTATTCTAAGTTGGCATTTTTTTTCTTCCAGTACTTTAGCTTCTAGATTGTATTGTCTCCAACAAGAAATCTGCTTTCCTATGTATTTTGTTTTTCTGCATGAAATGTGTCTTTTGTCACTGGCTGTTTTTAAGATTTTCTAATTATCGCTGGTTTTAAGTGATTGGAGTATAAAAATTGTAGTCCTATTCATGGGTCTTTTCAGTTTTTGGATCTGTGGGTAGATAGTTTTCATCAAATTTGGAAAAATTATACCCATTATTATAATATGACTTCAGATATTTTCTGCCCCTTCTCCTTTCCTTTGGGAATTCCAGTTGCAGGCATGTTAGACCTCTTGAAGGTGCCCCACAGCTCGCTGAAGCTCTTTTTATTTTTTCAAATAAAAAAAAATCTCCCTCTGTTTTATTTTGGACAGTTTTTTGTTTTGTATTCAAATTCATCAATATGTTCTTCTGCAGTGTGTAATCTGCCATCAGCTCCATCTAGAACATTCTTCATCTTAGACACTTCAGTTTCTATCTCTAGAGCTTCAGCTGGAGTCTGTATATTCCCCGTCTCTAGTGAACACATTTAATCTTTCCTATAGCTTCTTGTGCATATAGAATACAGGCATAGTAACTGTTTTATTATCCTTATTCACTAAATATATCATCTGTACATATCGCTATGTAAATTACAGGTCAATTTTGATCAACTGTCCTAGTTATTATGGGTCACGTTTTCCTTCTTCACTTTTTGCCTTGTAAACTTTTGTTGGGAGCCAGACATGTGATTTTTATCTTGGATATTTTTATATTCCTATAAATATTCTTTTTTAAAAAATTTTTTTGTGTTTATTTTTGAGGCAGAGAGAGTGAGAGAGCGAGCAAGCAGGGGAGGGGCAGAAAGAGTGGGAGACAGAATCTGAAGCAGTCTCCAGGCTCTGAGCTGTCAGCACAGAGCCCGATGTAGGGCTTGAACTCACAAATTGCGAGATCATGACCTGAGCTGAAGTCTGACACTTAATTGACTGAGCCACCCAGAGGCCCCAACAGTAGCTCCTTTTCTGTCTGGCTTTAAACCTTTGTTAAGCAGTTCCAAAACAATGTTTCATCTAGGACTAGTTTCTCCCCTTTACTGGTGCTCACCTTTTTTTAGTAATCTAACTGAAGCCCTCTTGAATCATAAGGTTTTCTAGTTTGGCTAACAGGAATAGGCAATTTTTTCATTCCCCATGAGATTAGGGTTTTGTTCCTTTTAATATTTTCAGTTTTATTTTTTTTTCCCACCTGGCCTCAGGTAGTCTCCACACCTGAATGCATTGATTAGCCCTCAGCTAACCACCAACGGTCACTCTATAGGTGCCCAGTTCTTTTCCCTCTGGTAATCTGCCCTGTGAATTCTAGATGCTTTGGCTTTCTCACGCTCACATTTCTGTCTGCAACTCAGGGAGAGAGTCAGGCTCTGCTTGATTTTCCCTGTCCTATGCCAAACCTGGAAACCTTTTCTAGGCACAAAGCTAAGGCAATCATGGGGCTAACCTTATTTGTTTCCCATCTCTCAAGAATCACTGTCTTTTGTTGCCTGATGACTAGGGTTTTGTGAACCATTGTTTCATGTATCTGTTCAGTTGTGTAGTTGTTTCCAGAGGGAGGATAAATTCATTTATTGTTATTTCATGTTAGCCAGAAACAGAAGTCTGTTTAGAGTCCTTTAAAATATTATTCTTGGGAGGAAAGGATAACCTGAATAGGACAAAGCCATTGGCAATGTGAAGAATGTGTCATGGGACTTGGTGTCTAATTAAATAAGCATGGGTAACCAGAGGAAATTTCTATCCCTCATGACCTTATGACTGTGTGGATGGCAATGCTGTTTTCTGAGTTTACAGGAGTTCAGGGGAAGAAGTGGTTAGCTGTAGGGCTGGGAAAGTGAGTGCTAGGTTTGTACATGAGATTTAGGTAATTCAGATGGAAATGATCAGGTAGGTGGAAATATGGATCTGGAGCTCAGGAAAGAAGGAACATGGATACAACCATAGATTCTGGAAAAATCCTTCTAGGAAGGTTGGTACCCAATTGGAAAGGACTATTTATCTCAAGTTTTGTGACTAGAAATTAAATGTGAACACCCTGGTAATAGATATAATCATTCCACTCTAAAAGAATTTATTGATATTAACACTGGGTTCCATTCACTGTAGTTTGTGTCCATTTTTTCCACCTCTAATAAATTTTAGATTGGCAGGAAACCAAAAGTTCCTAAAACAACTGAAAGAACATCCTATCATTTAGGGTAGCAACTCCCCCTCTACTTTAGATTTTTCTTACAGAAAAAAATAAAACACAGAAGTACAGGCTAAATGTTGTGCTTTTCTTTGAGTTTCTAAAATTGTATATTTGCATACCAATGTAACATGTATCAAACATTTTGTAAGAATACTTAAAAAATGGCAGTTTGTTAGGCTCTTTGATATATCATGTAGCTCTTGAATTAACTGGAATTAAATGAATAAACGATACTATTATTAATGTAGGTCTTATGGTATTTCAAAACTTGGCTCAAGTTGAAACTTTCAGTATTATAAATTTTACTTTCAGTATTATATATTTCTTCAGTCAGTGGTTTGGGACCTATGTCAAAGAGATGAGAAAACATTGGGTAAAACCTATTCTTCTAAAACAGCAGTGCAACAGCTTATGCAGAAATTAGATATGTTAATTTAGATTATATGAGAACTCGAACCCCTGCATTCTATTATTAGAAGAATGTAGAACACAGTATCATACAACTGTCAGTTCACACTAGTCAAAGATCGTCTTGTATTGAGTCTACCCTGGTCACTTGGAAAATAAGCATTTTAAAGATAGTTTTGTATTTTCAAGGATGCAGGAAACTGAGTGTAGGAGGAAGGTCAATCATCCTAAATGCTGAATAATATTCCTGCACTTCATTTACCATGCAGTCCCACTGACCTTCATTAGGCCAAGCTCCCTCTGAAGTCACAGTGGTCTTCGTGCTAATTGGGTGTGCTAGTGTGAATGCCTGGGCACTGTGCCTCTAGCTATCTCTGGGGCTTATTTTTAAAGGTTAATTATAAAACTTTAACTTTTCTTAGGGAATGCCCTTTTGTAGGCACATTTATATCTACCATGCAAATTTAATAATTAGGCTGAAAATAAACCAAATCTACTCGAGGAGAGAAGCTCAATCTGATTTACAAATGGAACTGAAGTGTCAGGCTCAATGACAGAATTTCAGAGAACATGCAATTTAGAAGGTTGTTTGTAGAATCCAGATCCTTTTAGTGTTTCTTTTTTTTCTTTAAAAAAAAATTTTTTTTTTTTTTTGCCTTTTTAGTACTTCAGAACTATCGGTACAGGGTACATTAGAAGTATGAGTACAGAGTACAATTAGAATAAAACTTAATCCCATTTCCTAATAATTTGTTTAATATTTGATTAAGAAAATTATGGGTTTATCTCTCATTCTTTCATGAAAATAGTATCATGAAGCACTGCATTTGTGACTACCTGTGTGTATGGAAAACTGGAGCCACCCCTTTTACTGAAATTTTAACAATTTAATTTGCTTTGGATACAAATTATTCTAAAATGTACTACATAGTTTCTTATTTTTTATAACATCACCACAAACACTGAAAAGAATACATTCCTGAAGCTCCTACCATGTAAAAGCTGCTTCCATTTTTGTATTTTCTCAGACTTTGTGACATATATATGTAGAGTTGTAAAATAGAAATTATATAAAAATGCAATTGCTATAACTTAATTATCTTAGGGCAGTTCAAGATGTTTAATATAAACACTGTTTTCAATAAAGCCTCTGATTTTTATTCTGAGATCATTAGTGTACTGGGAACACTGGGAACACTGTTTTTTTAAAATGTTTATTTATTTTTGAGAGAGAGAAAGAGACAGACAGACAGACAGACAGACAGCATGAGTGGGGCAGGGACAGAGAGAGAGAGGGAGACACAGAATCCTAAGCAGGCTCCAGTCTCTGAGCTGTCAGCACAGAGCCCAATGTAGGACTCCCATGAATCATGATATCATGACCTGAGCCAAAGTTGGGTGCTTAACCGACTGAGCCACCCAGGTGCCCCAACGCTATGGGATTTAATTCCAGTAAGATATTTGACAAGTCTCCCCTGCATTTCCCTTGGAGTTAGACCTGGAGGCTTGTTTAGACTAAAGTTCAAATTTTAAGGCGAGACTATTTCAGAGGTGGTGCTGTATCCTTGATTCTTGTACCATAGTAGGAGGCATACAAACTCTTGTCCTACTTTTTTAGTGATGGCAGGACTGATCAGTGGTTTCTGGTGTTGCAGTATAGGGCATCCATTTTACAGTTTCTCATCTTTTGTGTATCTTTTCAATCCAGTGCTAGATTTGATTGGCTGCCATCTTATTTAGGCTTTTTGTCTGTTTGTTTGTTTGTTTAATCTGCTGTTCATTAGTGGGCCAGTTCTCTTGATTTCTTCTGTGCCTTATCTTTGACAGGTACAGGCAGCAGGATGAAAGAATGGAGACTCCAGAGAGGATGGTGCTTTGATGTCAGGCAGCCTGGTTACCGTCTCAGAAGGCTCTAATCGCCTGTCTGAGGTAGGCACGCGCTCTAATGCCTGAGGGAGAAGCTGGCAAGAGTATGATCACAGCTAAAGCAGAGCCTGCCCTGAGACAAGGGAACATGATCTGGGGTGATCTCAAATATTCAGGTAGCACTGCAGTCTCCTGCTGGTCCCTGGGGCCTTGAGTCCCAGGCCTAGTTAGTATCACGAGACTGAAGGGAATAGTGCAGAAAAGCAGCCTCCGGCCTAAAGAGTGTTTCTTTTTTTCTAGACAAGAGTCAGTCATTTTGAATCGGTGTTGCTTCAAGATTTCAACTACTCACCTTCCCCCCTCCCCCAACTGTTTGCTTCTTGGAGTTTTGTTCTGTTTTGTTGTTTTCTTTGTTGGTAGCTACATTAAGAAATATTTTTCATTGCCAGAAGACTGACTCCTTGACACAAAGGCATTATATTTGGCACACACAAAAAAATGTGCAAATATGTGTGTGTGTGCACAAAGAATCATACTTGAGATTATCTTTGAGGTTGACATTCTAAGGCTCCGAAGGAGGGAGGTGAAAGATGGCTTCTGGAGGTAAGGTCTTGGGCACA
Organism: Suricata suricatta; assembly: GCF_006229205.1. Taxonomy (NCBI): domain Eukaryota; kingdom Metazoa; phylum Chordata; class Mammalia; order Carnivora; family Herpestidae; genus Suricata; species Suricata suricatta. The sequence goes on along the minus strand of NC_043704.1, from coordinate 88,256,635 downwards.
TGGGACATATCAGGTCAGCAGGAAACCGTTCCCACTGCTTTCCCCCTTCCTTCATCATGTTCTTGATCTGGGGCCTCCATGTCCTTTATCATTCCTTACCTCATTGCTAAAATCCTGACACTTGGGGAAATGTGCTTTAAGAATATTTTAAACCAATCTCTGTCAACAATTTCATTCTGAATATCTGGCATTTCATTATTGAGGCTAATGTTAGACGTGCTTTCCAAGCATGCCTCCTTTACTCAATCATGACTACAAACATTCACTGAACCTTCGGTGCCGGCCACTGGCTGATTTGGGCAGACAGCAAGGTGAGTAAGACATGTTTCCTGCCTTCCAGCAAAGAGACAGATCTAAGCAAATAATTACAACCAATGTGAACATCAGAGTACAGAGAAGGAGAAATTAATTCTCCCTGGAATAGGTGATATTTCTATTGGGTCCAAAGATTCTTTTAGTTTTCTCCAGTTATAAATTTCCACTCTCAGTGGGTCAGTGTATTATGTCCCTGTGGTCTGGATCAAGAAGATTTAGGTGAAGCACTTCTAGAAAGACTAGCCCTTCAAGAAACAATAGAACCCTTTCTCCATATTCCCGTGTGGTTTCCTCTTCTATCTCATCTGTAGGGCAACAACCAAAATGACTATTTTTATAATAAACAGTAATTCACATTCAGAATGATACCATTGTCTCCTTTTGTTTGCTTATAAAAAAATATTTTTAAATGGCTGAATTTTTCCCCTGTCCTCTCTTTTTCCTACAGCCTGACAATTATTCAAGCTGGTATGACAAGTGATATGACTCAAAGTAGATGAGGCTCAGAACCTCTTTAACCTAAGAATTGGGTGGGAAGAGGTTCACAGTAGACCCATGATGGCTGGGTGAAAGAACGCATCATCGTGTATGTGCTTTTTGCCCATCTGTAGAAGCTAGGATGACACTAAACCCAAGTCCTGGTCTCCCAGTGCAATGGCAAGTTGTCTTCTCTGCCTCTGTAAGATGAACTGAATGAGTGATAGAAAACCATATTTCTAGGGGCACCTGGGTGGCTCAGTCAGTTAAGCATCCAACTTTTGATTTCAGCTCAGGTCATGATCTCACAGTTCAGGCTCTGTGTTGACGGAGTGGAGCCTGCTTGGGATTCTCTCTCTCTCCTCTCTCTCTCTCTCTCTCTCTCTCTCTCTCTCTTTCTCTTTCTTTCTTTCTTTCTTTCTTTCTTTCTTTCTTTCTTTCTTTCTTTCTTTCTCTCTCTCTCTCTCTCTCTCTCTCTCTCTCTCTCTCTCTCTGCTCCTATGCTGCTCACACACACACACACACACACACACACACACACTCTTCCTCAAAAAAAATAGGTAGAAACTAAAAAAAAATTTAATAATAAAAAAAGAAAAGCATATTTCTAGAAAGGTCACCCCTTGATTATTATAAGAATTTCAATGCCTTGTGGTAGTGGTAGCCCTCACTTTATTCTAGAGACCCTCTTTCACCTCAGCTTACAAAGAATCCCAAATGGAAACTTACTACATGTCCTATATACAGACACTGATTGCAGGGGGTGGGTCACAGAAATAAAATGGAAAGCAAAGGAGGAACACATTGTTGTTCTGCTCACTGTCTTATATTGAAACTACCTCACTTGTACAAAATGTTTAGGTAACCTGTAAATGTCATGTTCCCAGAGATTGTTTTCCTAGGAGCCAGTCCTTTTAAAAATGTCCCCACTGGCACACATTAAGTCTTCGTTCTCGTTATGACATTTGATAGAACTAGGAAGTTCACGTCAGCCTAAAGATTGACCCACATGACCCCTCCGCCTAAAGACAGGAAGTGGATCACTATGTTTTTATCGCACATGAACCAAGAAGTAGAAAACATTCTGTGTAATGGGCACATGCTGAGACTGCAATTTTTGTAAAAAGCCATTTTTTTAATTTCCTGACATTGACATCTAAATAATGTGTTTTATCTCTGCTCTCAGCCTCTAGGAGGGACTCTCTATCCTGTTTCTGTGTTTGGGGGAAGAAGACTAGAAGCTGGGCAAAATGCCTCTGTAGACTGACATATAGTTCTGTGACCCCAAGGGAAACTGAAGCTTCATACTATCCAGGGACAGAAACAGCTTGGATTTTGGAGGAGATTTAAAATTCTTTAAAACTCAGATTAGTAAAAGATGTTCAAAAACATGGAATATTTTTATTTTGGCTGTGTTTTAAGGTACTTTATTAAGCAACTTATAAAATATGTGGTAGTGTCTGTAAAGGTCCAGTTAGGAAAACAGAAACCACACTAGGTATTTTAAACAGAGGGGATTCAATACAAGGAATTAATAGCCTGGAAGGAAGGGGAAAAAAATAAAAAGCCAGGATGGTGAGCTAATCTGGAAATTATTAAGTTGGAAAGAGCCATCACCCTTTAGATGAGAGAACAAAAAGGAATAGGCAGAGATACCAGAACCAGGGAGCTGAGCTGAGGAGCTGCCACCTCAGAGTGGAGTGTGGGAAGGAGTCACCACTTAGCTGCACCCAGCAGCTCAGACTGCTGAGGGCATCTCTCAGCTGGCTCAGGCCTCTAAGGGGGCATCTCCTGACTAATGCTGGGGCTGCGGGGACTTCTGAGAGGACATCTCATGGCTGGCATCCAGGCCCCTGAGGGGGTTCTCTGTGGATGTCATGGGTGCCCACAGATGCTCTGGTCTTTGCCATCTGTCCTGAGATCTGTGCTGAGAGATGCTGACAGTTGCTGGAGGAAGAAACAAATCTCTTCTTTCTTCTAGTCTCTCCACACTCCCTTGCCCCTAGCACCTCCTATCTTTTTTGGACATAATAAATTACTAAGAGATACCTTAAAGAATCCTCTCAAGTCTAAACCTCGTCTTCCCTGCCAGCATTGTGCAGGAAGCAAGAGAGGTCAGTATCTCTCCAACCATGTATAGTGACTCCTTCCTTTATCTATTGGTTCAGTGATATGGAGGAACCCAAACTGCCAGGTAGCTCTCCTAATTGCCAATTCAACTTGTCCTTCTTCCTTTTGGAACTAAGCTCTCTAACAAGTGTTCATTACACACACTTGTGGGAATAGGAAGCAAAAATTTTGTAAGTGAATTATTAGGGATAACAGAGGAACTGTGGTGATTTTTACTTCTTTATTTCCAGATTCATAGATTATAATTGTGGGAGAAAAATACCATATATTGGTCATTGGCTTAAAGCATATACTACATCCTGTAGAAGAGGGATGCCACTTCAGAGGATGCTCCCTCAACTAGAGCCATAGCTGAATCATTAGGAGGCCATGTCATCTTTCTCTTAAGCCAGCTGCTTCTCAGTGTTAGTGGTAAGGCCAGTGACTTCCATGGGTGTGAACCCATTGCTCTACATTTTTTTTTTTTTGGCTATGAAATGAGTTGCTGAGTTTGAAGCAATTTGTATGTGATATCATGAAGGTAGAAAAGGCAATCCATAAGAACAGAGATACTGTGTTCACAAAAGTATTGCAAGCAGAGAAGACAAATCAGTATTTGGAACAAGTGCCTATGCCAGTGAAGACCATTGTGTAGTGGGTGGCTGAATTGTCCCCCTTCCCCCACAAGTGGTGCCATAATTAGAGCCAGAACTGACTTCTGCTATTATCAGCTTGAGCACTTAGTAGTGGTGGTTACCAGATCACAACTGGTAACGGGAAGTCCATGTTGTTGGGCCCAAATGCGGCCTCCATTCCTGCTGCCATGTTTTATGTACATGAACCTATTGACCAACAACCTGAGTGTTTGGAGAAAGAAACTGACAGATAGATTCTGTTTTCTACCAGATTATTGAGAACTTTGTCTGCAGCAGATACCTTTGTGGACAGTCACATAATTAAAATTCACATAAATATCTTCATTCTTTATGCCACTTCGAGAGGTCCACCTACATACTGCTTTGCAGACAATCTTCTGATCCTTTCTTTCCAAGTCCCTGATGATCTAGCTAAACCATTATTTATTACCCATGAAGCAATGTAGGCTCATCCATATTTTGCACCATCACTCAGTCCAGTCAAAGTAGACATTAAGATATATTGCTTTAAGTTCTACCCACTGAGAGATTTTTCTCCCTGAGTATTTTTTGTTTGTTTGTTTTTTCTCGCATATTCCTTATGATGGCTATAAAGCTCTATTCTTCATATGCTGCTATATTGAGGTAAAAACATCTGTAATCCAGACCATTTCTCCGTCATATGGGACATCTCCATAAAATTCTAACATTGGATGAAGGGACGATAGATAAACAGTAGAAGGGTGTGCTAGAAGCCTGAGCCATCAGCACATGTGGCTTTCTTGTTCCTTTGAGATGCTTGGGTCTATATTACACATGTCATTTCTACTTGGTGATGGAGGGTTGCTGTGCATGCCAAATCATGTGGCCTAATGAATCAGGCAGTACCAAGTCAGTCATGGGCAGCTCAAGTCACAAGGCCAGAGTTTTGTTCTCTACAATGTCCAATTAGAAAGTCAGGAACAGTTTTTCAAAATGAGAATAGTTATCTGTAAAAGTGGGCACCACTTTACTTCAAAGCCTCAGGGTATGTACCCTGGTCTTCATTTTGGGGGTTTGTCATGGGCTCCATACTGCATCCCTATTTACCATAGAAACACCCAGCTACTGGATCTTCTGAGTCCTAAGTCCCATGTAGCAGCATAGCTTGCACTGGATTAGTCTACAGTCTACACACTGGACTAGTTGAGAGTTCTTTTACTTTGTCAGTGCTCAACTCTGGCTGCATAAGGGTTAAACACTGAACTGGTCAGAGAAGCATGCTTAGAATATGTTATGTGTTGCTTCCAAAATACAGAGGCCAACCAGATAGTGAAAACTGTTTTTGGTTATAGATGGTACATATTTCACTTTGGAGAGAATGTCCCAGTATGATCCAGAATATTCGGCCTGGGAGATAATGGAAGCATAATTTGAGTAAAGTTCTTCACAATTAATAAAATGTGGGCATATAATATGGTGGCTGGGAGCAGACATGGAAGAAACTTTCAAAAATATATTAAGATAGGATTATTGGGGTCTTCATTTAAAAAGGACATCATTCTTTGCTCATGATAAAACACTGTCACATATTATTTTAAAAGTTTCTAATGTTTATTTATTTTTGAGAGATAGATAGAAAGACAGTGAGCACAAGTGGGGAAGGGACACAGAGAGAGGGGGACAGAGGATCCAAAGCAGGATCTATTGATAGCAGTGAGCCTGATGTGGGGCTTGAACCCATGAACTGTGACATCATGACTAAGCTGAAGTCAGAGCCACTCAGGCACCCCAACACGGTCACATCTTTTAAGAATTATATGGAAGAAAAAAAAGAATTATGTAGAAGATACATGAATTAATAATGGAAAGAAGATTCTGTAAGTGGTGCAAGGCCATACACTATTTTACACATCTAAGGTGCATGCCCATTGTGCAGATGAAGACAGTGAGGTTTTGTGTAATCAGGTAACTTGTCTGATTTATCACAGCTAATCTACAACAGAGTTTCAAATCAAAACCAGCTGTATGGATTGGTATACCAAAACAGGTGATATGGTTAGGAGATGTACATAAGTTTATGTCTCCTAATCTTAAATCTTAATTTAAATATTTTGTCTAATTTTTCTTTCTCCTTTTTCTCCTTTTCAATCCCTATCACAAGGGGGAATAGAAGAGACTTTTTAAGACTGAGAAAGAATGGATGTCTAAAGGTTCTTCTTTGCATAGCAGAGATCCACATCCAGATTCCTTGAAGGATCCTGAGGAAGAGCTTGGAGGGGAATGGCTGTGTGGTGTAGTTGGAGAGCCTGAACTTTAGGCTCTGGGCCTTTCAGCTCTAGCAAAGAGTTCTGTGCCAAACTTGCACAGAATCAGCACAGCTTTCTGAACTGAAGGGACTGGAAGTGCTCAGACAATGAACACATGATTGGTATGGGTTGAAAACAAGAGGGCTTGGTCCAAGTGATGTGAGCTAGGTAAGTTCCCAGGGGCTTTTGTATAACCTGGGGATGCTCAGTAAGATGAAGGCTTCTACTGAGATGTATTTTGATTTTGGAACAAAATGAAGTATTGTGACATGTCTCATAAAGCTTTGTGGAGTAAAAGTCACACCTCCTACTTGTGTATTTGTTTTGGGGCACAGAAGTGAAAAGCAGGGCCGTGGTGATGATAGGACTATGGCCCTGGGTATTAGAGAGCTTGAGAATCTGCTTTCTATCACCAAGGACTTGAAGGGAAAAGGATGGCCTTATGTGCACCTTAATATCATCATCAACCCAATATGTTTTCAGCTTATTATTGGCATGTGTCAGTGGCTGGTTCACTTAGCTGTTTGGAAGAGAATGCTAATGAGGCCAAGGTCAGGGCTCTCATTTCCATACAGTGAAATACACTTAGTGAGCAAGAACTTCAGCTCTAGTTACCACAGATTAAATCCCTAACCCTCACCGACTGCCTTACAAATAGGTGTGCTGGGTTCTGGGAGGTCAGGTGAGAGGGTGTGAAAGAGTCAGCACACAAAGCCTTGCTGTGTCCAAGAGCAGAAACTCACTGTCCTGTAGATATCCCTGTAATCTGCCTGAGTGCTTATAAAGGAGAGAACACGCCGCTGCCATCTGAACTAATTCACGAAAGAGAAATCTATCAAACCAATTCCTCTAGTTTCTGAACAGAATCTGATATGGCAAAAAGCTCTATCATTAGTTGGCTTAGCGCCATATCTGCCGAAACATTTTACATATTATATGTATATAGTGTGGTGTAATTTACAAAAATGATACAGATATTAAGAAGCATGTTTAAAATTTTGCAAAATAAAGGTGAGGATTCTAAGACTACATTTAAATAAAAATTCTGAAAAGGAAACCATAATTAGAACATGTACAATGTTCCTAAGATTTTTTTTCTATTGTGTTATAATTTATATGCAATGCACTGGTCTTAACGATTTGGTTCAATGGATTTTGACAGTTGTATGTAGCCATGTAATCACCACTCAATATAAGATATAAAACATTTCCATTATCCCAGAAAGTAACCTTTGCTCTTTGCCAGTAAGTTTCTCCACTACCCTCCCTGGCAACCATGATTTTATCAAAAGAGATTATTTTTGCCTTTTCTTGAACTTCATACAGATGTGATCAATCAATATGTCCTTTTTGTGTGTCTGGCATTTTTCAGTTAATGCATCTGAGGTTCATGCGCATTGCTACATTGCATCTGAAGCTTATTCTATTTTATTTTTTATTTTTATTTTATTCTTATTTATTTTATTTTGGTATAAAGATATGACAATTTGCTTGTCCATCGTCCTATTGGTAGATATTTGAGATGTTTCTTGTCTTCAACTATTATGGTTAAGGCTGCTATACACATTTTCCTGAAATTATTAAAATTTATGTTTAAATTCTCATATTTCAGGCTAAATCTCTGAGAGCAGTAACTCCTACAAACTGTTTCCTGGTTCTTTCACTTTGCTTTGATTTTCTGCAATTGTTACCAAGATTAAAGAGCGTTAAAAAGTTACATTTTCCCAAATGACTACTAAGTTATAGGTACAGGCATGGTATTGAGAAAGGCCAAAACACATATTCGTTACATCCAGGTATGTATCAGCTTCCTGAGCCGTGTCAGTTAAATCCAAATGAATATGCTTTTGCATTCCACTTTTCAAAGCCTCTCCTGTTTGTCAGTAATTCATTATTTGTGGTTTATTCAATAAGAATTCATCAAGCTCCTACTATGTTTGTTGGGCCTGTGCTGGGTTCTGCATACATAATAGCAGAGGGTTAACTTTGGGTCAGAATCAGGGTGATGCTTGGTGTGCCTCATCCATAGAAACTAAATGGGTAGTTTTCACATTGATCTGAATACAGTAAATGGATACAGTAGAAGTATAGAGAGGGTTTTGTGGAAACCCTGTTTTTGTTCCTGTTTTTGCCTAGAGCCCACTTGATCATACTGTTCTAATATCACTTTCTTTGTTCAGCTGTACCTATCCAATTATGGTTTCCTTCTCCATTTCAGGGGCAGAACAGAGACTGTTCCCTATTGGTCTTGGTATCTCAGTCCATGCCTGGCTCTCAGAAGGGAGTGACCAACTTTAGGTCTGAAAAAAAATTATGGAGCAAAAGGGATATCTTAGACCTGTCTTGGAGAGGATATTAGGGTGTTGGTGAGTGGTGGGGGGATGGCATTTTAAATAAGAAACAGTTTGATCTGTGAAGATCCTTTGGGTACTAATTGTTTTCTCTATTGAAAATGTTCCCATTTAATATTCCTGAATCACCATCATGCTTTTGAATTCCTTTTAGCAATTCAGTTTTTAATTAACTTTTTAAAAGCCTTTACTACATACACATCTACATAGCAAAATGGTTATGAGCCAGGATTTTTTTTTTTTACAAAAGATTATGTTCTTGTCATTTCTTTAAACAACTATTCTGTTGAATGCCTTACATATAAAAGAAGAATATGACAAAAACAAAATAGTTGCCTAACATTTCAACAAAGACCTTTATCTTGAATAGGATGAATAAAAGGAATTGTTATTATTATGATTTTTTACCCATTCCAGGTAGAAGAATGGTCTATTTTTCAAATAATTTAAAAAATTAAATAGTTTCTTCTTCATAATTGATAATCAAATCTAGCCGATTTAATTTGTTGTTGAAGAATATGCATCTCATTGGCTTAAAGAAACTATTATTAACAAAGAAATTGGAATCTCTTTATTTCACATTTTTCATACAAGCGGAAACTGTACATAAGGATTTAGGAAGAGTATTTTAGCATACTTTCTTTTCCCTTTATGCTTATAGGCTTTGAGTAAATTGCATAGGAAACTTCTCTGATTGAGTGTTGGAGGTCATCTTTTGGTAAGCATGGCACACAATGAATCCAGGCATTATGAATTCTAAGATGTAAATTACAGGAGCTTTGAAGATAGGAATGATTCTCCTAGGCAATGCATTGTACAAAGGAGCAGAGTGAAAATGTCATCATTTATGTTTTATTTTGGACAGGATCATCTCCTCAATTCTTTCCTTTCCTACTTTGCTTTAGCAGATTTTGACATAAAAGAAACCTCATATTCTTTGTAGATATAATGTGGAAGCCTAATATTTTTGAATTCATAATACAACTTTCTTTCTACGCTTTTAATAAGATCTTAAAGCATTTAAGAAGGATTAATTAAGCTTTACAAAGCAACTGTAAGATGATTTGATCAAGTCAAAAACATAGTCATAAAGTCTGTACTAACTTTCAATTACTGTATGTCCCAGTGGAAGAAAAGCACAGATAATACAAACCACAGATAATACCCAAACCATTTCTACTCAATGAACAATGGCAAAGATGCTTTTAAAAATGCAGCTAATCCCAAATCATTTATATTTGATCTTAGAATGCATTATATAATTTTTAAAATAAAACTATATGACAATATACTGCCATCATTGTGCTTTACATAAATGGAATCTACAATGAATTCGGTCTCCTTGTATATATGATGATTACTGGAGGAAAGAAATACCTATGTGTCAGAAGTGGTCCAGAGATGTGTTTTTGCCTGTCTACAATCTGCAAAGTGAAATCACGTACATGAAGTTGCATTTCATATTACTTTAGTGATGGAAGAGCTCTCCTCCTAGATAAACAATGCCAGCATGAGCCCCACTCATTTGATAGCAAAAAATGAGGTCACTATAGTGACACATGACTTGCTAGGGTTAGTTAATAACATTATTTTTTATAATAGAGGAGAGAGAGAGAAAGAGAAAGAGGGAGAGAGGAACCTAAATTTTCCACCAGAGCTTATTCCACCAGAGCTCTCCAATGAGAGTGTTTAAGCAAATTATGGCCCATCAACCTCCTATCATTCAACTACCATTAAAACATTGCAACTGGGTAGCAACACCCCCACCCCCCCACCAAGAGATGACCCTTCTTCTGGGCTTGGCCCCTCCCTATTTCCCATGTCTGAGTTGGGTGCCCCTCTTGGATTCTGCCTTTAAGGCTGAACATGCCTATGGTATTTATAAGCTTCACTGTATTGTCTCTGAAACCTTCTGTGTTCTTTGAAAGCTGAGACCATGGCAACCTTGTTTATCATTTCATTTCGAGAAACTACCCAAGCGGTTGACCCGTGATTATCATTCACTAAACACTAATTTCAGTTGAATAGAATGTTATTAATACAAACAAGGAAATCAAGAAAAAAATGTATTCACAGCCAAACACACAGTCACATATTCTCCGGCTCTCTCCCTTTCTATACCCACTCCCTTCCATATTTAGCCCTGACTCTTTTCTGGCTAGCTACTTTGCTTGTTATTCAAGAACCAGAGCAGATGACTTAGCATGGCAAGATGCTGCGCTGTCACAGGTAATTTACGAAGTGTACCTGGCATCTAGAAGTGGTAGCTTTGACAGAGAAACAACTTTTTGATAACAGCCTAAAAAATAAACCATTAAACTTTTGGCTTTCAAAAAAGAACCAATAAATGTGCTCAACAGATACTCTTACCCCACAGCTGAGCTTTACCCCAAACCTAAGCGAATCAAACCTCTTCAGTGACCTGTAAGCAGTGGCACAGGTGACCTCGTGGTAGAGCCAGAGACCCTTTCAACAGTGCCTTCTGAGTATCCCCTGTGTTAGTCAGCTCAGGCTGCATGTGCCATAGAGTGGGTGGCTTACACAACGGGCATTAATTTCTCATAATTCTGGAGACTGGGAAGTCCAAGATTAGGGTGCTAGCAGATTCAGGGTGTGGTGAGGACCCACTTCCTGGTTTGCAAACAGATGCCTTCTCACTGTGTCCTCACATGACAGGCAGGAGTGCTAAGGGGAGGGACAGAGAGAGAGGGAATGCTCTGGTCTGATTTCTTCTTCTAAGAGCACCAATGCCATTATGGGAGCTCCACCCTCATGACCTCACCTAAACCTAAATACTTACCAGGGTGCATCTCCAAATACCCATCACACTGGGGGGTTAGGGCTTCCACATGTGAACTCGGGAGGGACATGTGAACTCGGGAGGGACACAAATATTCAGTCCATAGCAACAGCCCTGTGCTGCCTCAGGATTCTCCTTTCCATGGCCAGATATGTGCCATTTCCACAAATATAGGGCAAGTTTTCCTTTAAGAATTTATATTTGAAAAAGAACAAAATGTTCCCATATATTAAGGCCCAAGTTATGGGCCTCATTATTGCTATGAGCTCAAGTGTCAGAATCTTATAACTGAGTCCTGATGAGTTCACTGTGGTCCAATGGAGCTGAGTGGGGTGTAACAGGGATGGGGCAGCATTTGGGGGGAGGTTGCCCACCACAGGTAGGAAGAGGTCTAGTTTTAGAGCAAGAATTCCTCAGAAGTGGGAAGAACCCAGGAATGGAGTCACTGAGGATGGGTGATATCAGAAAGTCTGGGAAGTCAGGTGGTTGGCATCTGGAGTATTTTATTTTTGAGAAAGAGAGACAGAACATGAGCAGGGGAAAGGCAGTGAGAGAGGGAGACACAGAATCCAAAGCAGGCTCCAGGCTCTGAGCTGTCAGCACAGAGCCTAACATGGGCCTCGAATTCACGAATGTGAGATCATGACCTGAGCTGAAGGCATATGCTTAATTGACTGAGCCACCCAGCACCCTACCATCTGGAGTATTTATCCTCAGATCTTGGGTCCTCTGCCTCCTGACTGGGGCTGCAGGGTTCTTAGAACACCCTGACTTTTGATTTCCTAGCATCTATAACCAGTTATAATTATGTGCCTCTGTGTAATTTTATTTTATTTTTTGGTCCTGCTTCCCCTTGGCAAACACCATGCATTTTTGTCTTGTTTTATCATTGCTCCTTCATCCTCAGGCTTAGCACAGTGTTTGGCACATAATAAGCATGAATATATATATTTCTTGAATGGATGAACAGATTAATTTGACTTCATTGCATGCATTCCCAGAGGGGCTGAGTTAGCAGGTAGAGTAGTCCCATAGAGCTTCATTGATGGAAAAGGAAAAAAATCACAGTTATCAAATGAAGATGGGTTGAGGCCAGAAAAGTAAGTCATGGATGCCGCGAGTCAGAAGCCAGAGGCAAGGTTATTTGTCCCTCCTGCCTAAGGTAATATGAGGTCGTGGGACTTTGGATTAGGCCTGAGCATATGTCCCCAAAGGTGTTCCCAGCAGTGTGGAGAGGTCTTGGGACCATGTTATCTGATGCAGTGCAGGGCTGACACAATGTGTTTTGAACATAGTTGGTTCAATTCATCTTTCTAAGCTCTGATGGCTATAATAGATCTCTCTCAGAACTGAGTACACACAAGACTTTTTCTCCCCTTCTCTACTGAAATTCTTTGATCCTGATTGAATAATGATATCAATAGTGAAGGAAATACCAGCAATCATCTGAGAACACCACCATTTTCATCCATCCTTCTCCAAACATCCATGGCATTCTTTTGGCCTGTTACACACACACACACACACACACACACACACACACACTCACACTCATTGGTGAAAAAACCTGTAGGTTTGTGCACAGACCCTGAAGCACATTGGGAAACCTATTCTCAGGGTCCTTCGCTCTTCCTTGAGCAACCCTTCCTAAAAGAGTGGCTTATGTTCCCACCGTAGAAAGTTGTGGAGAAAACCTCTTAGGATTTCTTTGCAATTCCCCTTTCCAGAAGGGACATTAGTCATAACAACCCTGGCACTCAGTGACCCTGTCCCCGCATTGTATGCTGTGCTTGGCTATGGCACTACCCTTTCTCATTCACAGGAAGGCCAGCACCATCTCCCAATCAAGTTGTCTCTCCAATAACCCACACTGCTTAAGGCTCACCCTTGTGTGATAAAACTGTGGCGGGGCTAAGAATAGAAACCACAGATCCTGCCTGCCAATCCTGCATTCTAACCTCTAATCCACTTGTAGCAAGGACAAATGTTTTCAGGAAAATAAAATGATGCTGTAGAGAACACAGTGGCATGACTGATCCTATCGTTGGGTCTTCCCCACAAAAGCCTAGAAATAGGCTGAATTCCCACCCATACCCATATTCCATCTAGTTTCAAGCTTCCTCTAATTGCTAATGCAGCCTGAGTTACACAAGCTGTGAAAAAAAAAATGAAAAGAGAACACAGGCAGGAGGGGGAAGGAGACCTAAAGTGCCATCACTGTTGCAAGTTACTTAATGATGGGAATATGTCTTTTGTGTTTCAGTACAATGCAAATAGCCTGATAGAAGTTCAATATTAGATGAATAGGAGGCTCACGTTTGTCCGATGGAAAGTTGGCTAAGTGGGCGAATTCCTTAATCTAGTGACTGGATTTGAAGGCCTGAGGCAGCCTGTTCAGTGGAAAGTACCCTCAGAAAACCTAAGTGGGAGTCCCAGCTCGCCACTCCTATCTGGTTCAAAGGGACAAACCATTTCATCTCGCAAGCCTTGGAGCTCTTAGCTCTAAAACAGCATGAAAGTAACAGCCCTGTTTGCTGCACAGAACTGTTTTGAGGCTCAGTGAGAGAGAATGTCTAGGAAATGCTGTATCAACTGTAAATCTATCTGTAACTATGGGGAATTATTATCACTGGACACAAATCCGTTTATTGTTCCTGATTGGCTGTACACATAATTCAAATTCCCCAGAAAATAGCTCAGCCTTCACTTCCAGCTGTGTGGTATGCAGCTTCTAAACATTTCTACTGAAACCTTGCCCCTTAAAACCTTCAGTCTTGAGGGTCTGCACGGAGCTCAGTTAACTGCTCCATCCCCAGGCCGCTGCGGGGCAGGAATTTCTGATTCGCTGTTTTAACCAGCTCAGCCCTTCTGCAGCTTGGCCACTGACGTGTTTTCACAAAGATGCAAACCGGAGTGGAATCAAACATGAACTTTGGTGAGATGAGTTCTAGGAGGAATCTGGTTTAACAAATGAGATATGTAAACAGGACTCAGGAAGCTGTGGCGACAGACTTCTCTTACAAAGCTTTAACTTGCTCAGTTTTGAAACGCCATGTTTGCTCTGCTGTGTGCTGAGCGTTTCTGTGAAGTAACAATGTACATTGAGATTTCTCAGCTGGTGGGGTGATAACATTTAAAATATTATTCTCGTTCAATATCATTTTGGAATTTTCATGGCATTAATGAAACAACCTCATGCTGTAGGGGAGGATGAGTGTATTTTCAGTCTGGGTTTTGGGGTGGTTCAGCCTTCTTTAATTAAGCGCATGACAATAGATTTATTATTGAAAAAATAAAGAAAGAGGTCAGATAAAATCAGCAAATGACTATTGGAAGGCAGTCACTTATTCTTTTCTTTTTAGGAAAGGAATTTGGTAGCTTTTGTGTATCTTTCCAATATTTTTACACAAATAGAAACAAAACACAAATACATACTCATATTTTCCCCCTTTACAGAGGTAAGCCACCCCCTCTACAATGTCAGAAATCTTATACTTTGTGTTTCTATAATAATAAAACACAGCTATAAGAGGATAGATGTTTTAGGACTCCACACTTGCTAGTCAGTAATAAATGTAGAATAAATGCAAGAGCCCTACAGGTTACAGATGCATGCCTTGATACAGTAGTCACGATAGCTACAAAACAGCACATGCTTGCCTTCACTCAGTCTGCAGTGAGAATAAAATCAGAAGAGAAAGAAGAAGATATGAAGTGGAACAGTGTGGTTGGGAAATTCCCATGCCTTCACCCTTAAAAAAAAAAAATAAAAAAGAAAGAAAAAAAAACCTCTCTTGTAAGTGAGGCCAAAGAGAGTACTAAATTCATCTACTATGAGTCAAAGAAAATAGTTATTAACATTTATTCATCAAACTGGGTCCTTGGTGTTGGCTGCATCTATGAAATTTCGGGGGCTGTGCTCTCTGTCAATGCATTTGTATCAAACAATAAGTGTCTGAGTTCTTATTGCTTAAGTGCCCAGTTTCTAGGTGGTTTTCTTTTTCTTTTTCTTTTGTTTTTGGCCCTTGAGTAAGTATCCAAAGAACAGATTTGTTAACAAAGAATAAGACTAGACAACAGGTGAGGAAAAATAAGAAAAGTCTTCCACGATTCAAGAGAAGATTAAAAAAATTGTTTTAAGTCTTTTCCTTTTCTAAGCAGATTTAATTGAGAAGTATGAACCAAGAAAACTTACAACATCAATATTTGGCTGGCTTGTCTCAGATAATAGCTTGTGTGACCAATGGAAGTCATGGGGGAGGGGAAATTCAGAGAGCAATGCGGAACTTCTCTGTCATCTCAGGGTTTCACAATACACACAGGAAACATTTGTAGTTGGCCCTCCGTTAGCCCAGAAGATTAGCTAATCCCTTGTTTCACCATAAAATGCCTTTAAAGCACGAGGTCCTAAACTGCGAGCAGTGTGGGAGACTCACAATCCTTCTGGATTATAGTTTAGAGACGCTTTACACTGTTCACATTGCCTTGGGCAATCCGGGAACTGGGGTGGTTCTGGGAGATGGGCTGGGTTGACATGAGGCCTCCGCAGCCCACCAGTGGGCTAATTGTGCAGTGTGCCCTGGGAATTCTGTAACAGTGTTCTTAGAGTAGTGTCAGATTTCTGAAGCCAAGAGATGGATTAACTGTCTAGGTGTCCCAGCCAAATTTCAACTCCAATGAATACATCCTGTCTATACGATCTTTATGTCTGTATAATAGAGCTGCGACCTGGTGTGAACAAAGATAAGCGGCCGTATTTTCCCACGGTAGTTTCTAAGCTTACCTTCACCACTAGCCTGCTTTCCCATTCGTAGATTTCCCACTAGCTCTTTTTTCCTAGACGTAGCCATTTATTTCTAAAATCCTTGGGGAAATTTTTGAGATGATAATTCTTTTAATGTGTATAAAGAATTCATCAGGTTTATTGTGCTGCAGAAGGCTTTAGACATCATCTGGTCCAATGGTCCTATGCCTTTTATTTTACAGATAAAGACACAAGAAGCCCAGAAAGGTTAAGCAGCTGGCTCAAGGTCACTCAGCTGGTTGGCCCCAGTAGATTTGCAGTGTGGGCCCATGGGTAATTCTTAAGCTATTCCATAGGTCCTATGTTTTCACAACTCCACACTGAGCAAAGGCCCTAACTAAGAGCAGTTTTGTCACACATTCTACATCTGATACTTTTCACCTCTAAGGTGTAGTGGGGATACCAGAATGCCATTGCCTGAGATCAGCTTGGAGGGTCAGCTGCTCACAGAATTTCCTGTGAGCTGAGGCAGCTGACAGCTGGGAGTATCTACCACATTTGTCTTTCTGAATAGCCCCCATAGCTAAGCTGGAATTTAGCATAGATTCCAAATTGCAAATATGGCCAAATTCATTTTGCTTTAACCATCTTGCAACACAGGGTTCTCTCTCTATATGTAAAATACAAATATAGAAAATAAATAATAGAAACAGGGAAGGGAAAAGAAAAAAGCATAAAGGGAAAGTTCTTTTGTTTTTGATAGGAAAATAATGAAAGATAGGTAAAATTTATACACAGAAATACATATCATAAAGTCTTGTTCAGTCTGGAGAAGGGTGTTAACTTTGGCTCTGAGTTTCTTAGTCGCCTTAGCAAAGTGGGATAGATGGGTTATTTTAATATTTAATATTCATAAGATTTAAAAAAATAAATTCAAGAGAAGCATGGCTCTTACTCACACTCAGGCCAGAGAGATATTTTCCCTCTTAATAACATCCTCTGGGTGGATATAATAGTGAATTTCATGCAGCTACTTCTCACTATATTCTTCGGCGCAAGCCAAACAGAACTAACGTAAATCAGAAAACGTATTTCCAGGACATTGAGTGTTAAGAGCAAATAATGGATCTAAATACACATCGCACTGTTTAGAAATCAGTAGATTAAGTGTCCTTCAGGAAATCTTCTGTATCTACTGTTCCTTAAAACTGCTTTTAAAAGTAATTGTTGGGTGGCAGAGAAAGAACGCATTAAATAGCGAGTCCGGGTAAAATTCTCGTTGCCGAGGCAAAAGCTACTAATATTCCACAACATCCAGGCGCTCTGCTTCTTCACTGGCCAAATTGAAGGATTTCCCAGTCACCTTTGCGGTTAGGCGTGACCATGTGACTGAGCGCGAGCCAATGAAATGTGAGCACCCTTGCCCTGGCCTCTCTCTGTTTCCCCTTAGTCTGTCTCAGAGTTGTTGGAGGGAGGAAGTGCGCGGCCTGGGGGTTGTCGTGTGGCAAGCACAGGATTGGTGTTAACGTTGCTGTTCTTTAGAAATCTAAGCTTGTATGTGTGGCGTGCATGGGGAAGGGCCGTGGCAGGCCAAGCAGTGTCCCTGCAAAGCGGGCCGAATTTCTAGCAGTTAAGCCGTTCAGGGTGACCAGGCTCTCTCCTATGTCCCACCACCGCATCTTCCTTCCCTCCCCTCCCCTCCCCTCCCCTTCCCTTCCCTTCCCTTGTAGATCCAGGCAACAGTCCGTTCAACCTTCAGACTCTGACCCAGACTGTTACAATCTAGGACCTGTTCCATCCAGCTCAAACTTTTCAATAGCTTTCATGGGGTTCTTCTGGAAAAAGAGGCTAAGGTAACACCAATGACAATAATTCCTGATAGCAAGTACAGGCTTTTGAGTATATGAAGTTCTGTTTTGTTTTGTTTGTCCCATTCAAAAAAACCTCTGGTGATTCTGTCAGTGTAGTTTTTGATGTGAGGAAGTCTTACGATATTCCTTGCTAAGGCATGTTTCTGGAAAGATGATTTCACAAAAACAGACATTTTTGCATTGAAATAGGAAATAACTCAGTTTCTGAAGAACTATGCACCAGGTAAGTCTTTCGTTAGGAACTTAGCATCTTTTTTCTTTGCTCCTGACCAGAAGTATAAACATAGCTAGAGTCTTGGCTAATAATAACACCGAGATGTGTACAGTCCTGGCCTTCTTACCAGCTTGCTGAGTTATTTGTGTCAGCAAGGATATTATCATAAGTACATTCCTTTTCCTGCTAACACGTGATACACCATTGTATGATTTCCCATCATACAAGCTTTCTAATCTCATTTACAGTCACAGAAGTTGAAAATAGATAATCAGCCTTTAAGTACATTACAATCTGTAAAGTAATCCAGATATGGCTAGAGTGCAAGCAATGTGGAGCATTGCAGGGGCTCCAGACTGGGGGACCTGCTTCTAGTCACCTATTAATGAGTCCTATGACTTCCTTCAGCTCCTTGATTTCTCGTGACCCACTTTCAACATGTACAAATTCAGTTTGTTTCTCTCAGTATCTCTCCAATCCTCATATAGAGCCTCCTTTTCTAAGTATTTCAACTTGATTTGCAATACAGGCTTCAGTCATGGTATGAGACAGACCAGGGCCACATATAGGACTGCTTTTTCTGAGCCTGAAATGTATACGGGAGACCTGCCAGTGTCCTTGTTCTTCATGCTCTTCAATTCTACCAAATGCTCGCAGAACAACAAGTTATACTGGAGCTGACCTGGGCTGATTTTGTCCCACGCCATTCCTTTGCCTTCCCTTTCTTCCTTTATTCATTCATTCATTTGGACATTTAAATTTCTGTAGCAATAAAGGAAACTTCTCTTCTGAGGATATCTGTTAGGCAAGTAGTGAACAGACCAAGTGATTAAATGAAACTGTGAAACCTGACTTTGCTTGAGCACCTCACCATTTCCTTAAATCTATTTGGCATTTAGTGGTTCGGTTCATCTGACTGTTGACAATTGACTTATTAATAGCTATCCTTTGTTACAGGAATCCTCTTCATTGATCAAATGTCCTGTGAGGTAGTTGGAAAGAAGGGAGCAGTTGCAAATGGATTTAGAGAATGGTAGGTACAGTTTGCAAGATGATAACAAATAGAAGAATGCAAATTGAAAAAGAAGGGGGTGATTTAGATAGTTTGGTTTCTTTGACT
Source organism: Suricata suricatta (assembly GCF_006229205.1). Taxonomy (NCBI): domain Eukaryota; kingdom Metazoa; phylum Chordata; class Mammalia; order Carnivora; family Herpestidae; genus Suricata; species Suricata suricatta. The sequence goes on along the minus strand of NC_043704.1, from coordinate 88,237,711 downwards.
CAAGGATGAGGCTTTCCCAAGGGAAGCTGAAGGACAGAGTTGTGTCTCCTCTCCGAGAACTGGCTGAATAGTGTAGCCAGTGTACCATCTGAGAGGATGTTTCATAAGAGAAGGTGGGGAAAGCATGCAAGACCCAGCTTGCCTAGACCATATGTGATCACCCTGGACTTGAATCCAGGTCTATCCACCTTAGGTGTAACTTGGCTCCCAGCAAGATTGATTCCTGTAGTGTGAATCACTGTGATATGCCATTTGCTAATTTTATTATTTTTGGAGAAGAGGAAGTGAGCGAATAGCCAAATGCTAAATAAAGCTGTACTCCTGCATTCAGTTCAGTGTGTAGTGTGCTGAGGAAGTGACCAACAGCAGGGGATTGATACGTGAACGTTCTTGTACTCTAGGTTTTGATGCTGCTGTTGTTATTGTGGTTGTTCTTATTTCTGTTTTGCCATCAATGGTGGCAGCTCCCAGCGGTCATTGGATAGGCCTTGGCCAGCTCCCTAAGGGCTGCTGCTTCGCCCAGTGACTGTGTCTTTCCTGTTAGCATGCTGATCATACTTGGAAATTATGAGTCAGTGAAATGTAGCCGTGAGCAGTGAGGGTGAGTAGATTATGAGGGCAAGTGCAGCCAAGACTTCCTGTACCAGCTCAGGGTCCTTATCTTTGGGAGAAGATAGGGACTCACACTGGCAATAGGAACACCAGAACTCACCTGGCATTTGCTGTGTACAGGGGAGCAGATTTAAATTAATCTTATTTTGCAGACTTTAGGGTGGAGCCTTGAGAGCCATGTTATAATGTCACTGTTATTGACACCTTCAATTTGTTATTAGTTGGTGAGACTCATTAACTATTCCCATTTGTCTGCCCTCATTCAACTCCTAGCAACTGCAGCTGTAGTCCTATTTAGAATAATAGAGTAAGATTGGTAACATTACTGATTTAACAGGAAATTAGACGACTTACATTCACAGAGCTTAGGTAATTGATACCAACAGCACTTTTCTTGTAATTTATGCACTATGATTGATTTCATTCCCTAGCTGGTCCTAAAAGAATCTCTGAAGCATATTCATATTCAGCCATCAGATTACTGTGCAAAGGAATTAAATGAGCATTACCCTGCTTGCTGTCTATTCCAGAGCTGGCAAAAAGTTTCTAAGTGGTTTGGAGCTCAGAAGTCAGTCTGAAATTATAATGCTAATACGAAAGAATTCAGCCTCAGAGCATTTCTTTGTAAGTGACAGCTGTGAATTTATATGAAGAAACCTTCTTACTGACAAGGACACAATTACAGATGGGTCAATTACTAACTCTTATTTTAAGAGTATTTTTATAAACTCTATGTAAATATGTATTCCCTGAAATACCCTAAAAACATTCATTCACCTATAATAGCATTGTTATAAATGACCCATTTCCAGATGTTCATTCTTATTTGCATCTGGTATTTGCATCATAATATATGACCTTGCTTCCTGCTTCTCCATACCCCTCCCTAGTGTAATTAACAATCCTGAGTACAGACCATTTGATAAATAAAGAATAAAAACTAAATCCATGTGTTCTACCCCAGAAATCTCATGAAACAATGGCAAAGAAGAGACAATAAACCTACAGAGTTCAAGTAAATCATTATTATCGTATTTGGGCTACTTCTTCAGCAGACCAGGCATGGGCTGGGGTCTGGCTGCCTACTCCTACGGCTTCATTTACCACATCTCCTCATATGACTTGTATTCAATCACGTGGAACCGTCCCCAGTCTCAGGCTTGTCACCCTGTTTCAGGCACCTGGGCTACTGTGCTGGCCCTTTCTTTTCCCTGGCATGTCCTCTTCTGCTTCTTCATCTGGTGATGATTGCTCATCCTTCATCCAAGAGTCACTGATTCCACAGTCTCAGTCAAGTCTTCTTCCTGTGTTCCCTTAGCAGCCCATGATTGAGCCGCCCTAACCTTTGTCATACACTATTATTAATGTGATTTATGTGCTTATCACCCCATTAGACTGTAAGTTCCTTGAGGGCAGAGATCACTAATTAATTAAGTGTGAACTGCAGCATCTATAACAATACTTGACACAGAATGGTGCTTGATAAGTGTTTCCCAAATGATTTGTGAATGTAGAATGCAGCTCTCTGAAAGGCCAAGTTGATGTGACGCCACCACTTTCAAGTTAAATGTAAAATTCAATCCTACACATTTTCTGTCCCCCAAACACGGACACATAGGCACATGTGCATGATGAGCACTGGGTGCTCATTAGTGACCATTTTTACAGAGTCAAAGGCGTTACAATTCTCTAAGAAACTTTCCCTCAGCATGCTCAGTGCATCTCAGGTAAAGAAGGAGTCATAGAGGTCTTGGATTCCCATGATTGCAGGGGCCACAGGAAAACCCTGGGCTTACAATTACCAGTAAACAGGTAACACGGAGGTCTAGAGATGCCTGAGGTATGAAGCAGGTGCCCTCAACCTCATGGAAGGATTGGCTCCCTCAACAGCATTCGCCCATTCTCATGTAAAAACCCTCACAGCTTGCTGAGGCTACAAAGCTAAAAATTACATTTCTTACTCCTTTACAGCTATGCTTACACCAACAGGAAAAACTCCTGTGAGACTTTAATTTAGAGGAGTATATGCAGGTTTGTGATGGAGATGGCCTGGTCTGAAGCAGGCAGCTCTGGGCTGTGACTTCCTGACCCGACGAGGGCCTCCCAGTTTGGCAGCTCCTGGAAATAGGCTTCCTCCCATGGGGCAGAGGCAATTGGTTCTGGGGTCTGGGAGTTGTGCCTGGGAGAATGTCATCCTAGAGCAATGTTTTTCAAACAGTAGGCTTACCTCAGAGATATTGGAGCTTCTGTTCCAGATAACTACAATAAAGTAATATTGGAATATCACAATAAAGTGAATCAAAGGCACTTTTTGGTTTCCCCACTCATATAAAAGGAAGGTTTATGCTATATTGCAGTCTGTTAAGTTAGTTAAAAAAAAACCTTAATTAAAAATACTTTATTGCCAACAAATGCTACCATGAGCAGGCTTTCAGCAAGTCATGATCTTTTTGCTGGTGGAGGGTCTCACCTTCACCTTGCTGGCTGCTGACTGATGAGGGCAGTGGTTGGTGAAAGGTGGGGTGGCTGTGGCAATTTCTTAAAAGAAAGTAACAATGAAATTTGCCACATCGATTGACTCTTCCTTTTACAAACAACTTCTTTATACCAAGTGATGCTGTTTGATAGCATTTTACCTACGGGAGAACTTCTTTCAGAAGAGAAATCAATCCTCTCAATCCCAGCTGCTATTTTTTATCAACTAAGTGTATGTAATATTCTAAATCCTTTGTTGCCATTTCTACAGTCTTCTCAGCATCTTTACCAGGAGCAGTTTCCACCTCAAAACTACTTGCTTTGCTCATCCCTGAGAAGCAACTCCTCATCTATTCAACGTTTCTAATTAGATTGCAGCCATTCAGTCCCATCTTCAGATTTCACTTCTAATTCTAGTTCTTTTGCTGTTTTCACATCAGCAGTTAGTTTTTCTACCGAAGTCTTGACCCTTCAGAGTCACCCAAGAAGGTTGAAATCAATATCTTCCAAACTCCTGTTGATGTTGACATTTTGAACTCATTCCACAGATCACAAATGTTCTTAATAGATTCTAGAATGGTGAGTCCTTTCCAGAAGGTTTTAAATTATTCTACCCAGATCCATCAGAGCTGTGAATCACTATCCATGGAAACCATAGCCTTATGAAATGTATTTCTTAAACAACAAGACTTGAAAAGTCGAAATCTTCTTGATGGGCTGTAGAAAGGATGTGTCAGCAGGGTTGAAAACATTAATCTCGTGGTACCTCTCCATCAGAGCTCTTGGGTGACCAGGTGTATTGTCAGTGAGTAGCAATAGTTTGAAAGAAAACTTTTTTTTCCTGAGCAGTAGTTTTCAACAGTGGGCTTAAAATACTCATATGTGTTGTCATCCAGGCTTTGTTGTCCAAAATTCAGAGAGATAGAGGAGATTCAGCATAGTTCTTAAGAGTCCTAAGATTTTTGAAATGGTAAATGAACATTGGTTTCAACTTCAAGTTGCCAGCTACATCAGCCCCGAACAAGAGAATCAGGCTGTCCTTTGATGCTCTGAAGCCAGGCATTGACTTCTCCTCTCTAGCTATGAAAGCTTGATGGCATCTTCTTCCAGTAGAAGGCCGTGTCATATACAGTGAAAAGCTCTTATGTAGTGTAGCTGCCTTCATGAATGATCTCAGATCTCCTGGATAACTTGCTGATGCTTGTTTATCAGCACTTGCTGCTTCACCTTGCATTTTTATGTTATGGAGATGGCTTCTTTCCATCAGCCTCATGAACCCGCCTCTGCTAGCTTCAAATTTTTCTTCTGCTTCTTTCTTACTTGTCTCAACCTTCATAGAATTGAGGAGAGTCAAGGCCTTGCTCTGGATTAGGCTTTAGCTTAAAGGAATGTTATAGCTGGTTTGATCTATCCAGACCAAACTTTCTCTGTGTCAGTAATAAGGCTGTTTCTCTTATCATTCTTGTGTTCACTGGAGTAACACTTTTAATTTCCTTCAAGAGCTTTTCCTTTGTAGTCACAATAGCTAAGTGTTTGGTGCCAGAGGCCTAGCTTTTGGCCTTTCTCACTAAGCTGAATCATTTCTAGCTTTTGATTTAAAGTGAGAGACGTGTGACTCTTCCTTTCACTTGAGCACTGAGAGGCCAGTGGAGGGTTGTTAGTCGGCCTAACTTCAATATTGTCGTGTCTCAGGGACTAGGGAGGCCTGAGGAGAGGGAAAGTGATGGGTCAATAACGGGTCCATGGAGAGATCAGGGCCATACAACTTTTACTAATTTGCCATCTTATATGGGCATGGTTTGTGACACCACAAAACAATTATAATAGTAAGAGCAAAAACCACTGATCTCAGATCACCACAACAAACATAATAATAATGAAAAAGTTTAAAGTATTGTGAGAATTACCAAAATGTGACACAGAGTCACAAATGAGCAGATGCAGTTGGGAAAATGGCACCAATAAACCTGCTCCAGGCAGGGTTGCCATAAACCTTCAGTTTGTGAAAAATGAAATATCTGCAAAGTTTAAGGACCAAAGTGCAATAAAATTAGGTATGCCTGTATAGGAAATGAAACATATTTAGTTTATTTAGTTTAGGAAGAAAAAAAAGGAAGAGAAAAGAAAAGAAAAGGAAAGAAAGAAAGAAAAGGAGAGAGAGAGAGACAGGAGACAGAATAAATGGGACAATCACATTTTCCCTGGTAAGAGTTAATTTGTTTTAGGCAACTTGTATTTAGTTTTACATGTGTGTGTGTACATACATTTATGTATGTGTATTCTGAGTCACAATGTAAAAGGTATCTCTGGCTATGAATTTCAGTCACATAAGTTCAAGAACATCAGGCCTAGAGCCTTACCTCTAGCATTTTCAATAATCTTCTTAATCCCTTCCTGTTTAAACTAACCAGGAGTCCTTTTTTTTTATCTGTAGAACATCTGTTATGCTGCTCATCAGGCAGCATAAAGGTATATAGATTTTCTTTTTTTTAAGTTGTTAGTTGCAGAGAGAGGTCATGGCATTTTATTTTAACCGACAACTTTCTCCTATGTTTTTCCCAGGTACTCCCCTATTCGTTCTTTACTAAGGACAAGATACAAGTATAAGGTTTGAGTGTATGTTGGGGGTTCCCAATTTTTTTCTGGTCCTACGGCATGTTCTGGGCACCACAGGGGGAATTTGTGCTTGAGCGTTCTCACAAACTCCTTGGGCTTCCTGCACACAACGCAGAAGGGGCTCTGCCCAGAAATAGCTGGTCTCCAGGCATCTGAAGAGAAACAACCTGGGGCAAAAATAAAGGTAATAGATGCTGGGTGAAGCTGTCCTGCATAATATTGTTAAGATGATAAAGAAGCAGAATAAAGATATGATAGCAATTTGTGAAAAACTAAAATCCTGGGAAGATTAAGACAGGGACACGTTTAAACACTCTCTTACTGTTCTGGGTCGCTGATGGCTCAGGATAAACACATTCGGCACCCCAACAATTCTTTTTTTCTTAATTAATGTTATGCTTCCTTTTTTGGCAGCGCTGCTCAGAGTCCTTCCTGACTGGGAAGCCTGGGTGTCCCCGTAGAGGGGAACTAGACTGCTGGTGGACAGAGGCAAAATAGCGAGATTTTCTCTTATCTTCTCACACTGTTTGTACTTAATACTGTATACAAATATTACCTATTCAAAATCAAGCAGCCCTGATCCCTATTCCCAGCTGATGACCTCGTCTATTACTTCGGGGACAAAACTGAACCCTCAAAAGACTTTCCTCAGATTCCCGTAGTCAGCTAGTGCCTAAAATGGTGCCTGAAATGTAGCAGCCAACTCCCTACATTATGCTGAATGACGGCCAGGCGTGCCTCGTCCCCACACGCTTGCCCTTGCGTCCTCAGCCTGACTTGCAAATCTTCCTATCCGGTCACCACAAGCTGCCTTGACTTTGCTGCCCTGGGACGCCCTCCCCCACTCCAGACATCCGCCTCCTGACCATTCTTCAATATGGCGCCTTTCTTTCCTGTCCAGCTCCTCAGTCATGTCTCCCCTCTAACACCTAGATATTACGTAGGACCTATAGTGACCTCAATGAAATGGGAGAGAGTTGGAACTTTGATGCCAGGTTGCAGCTCCCTCAACACTTCCACAGTGCCCTACACAGAGCAGACACTCTGTAAATACCTTTTGACTGGCTGAGGACATCTTTATACATTCATGTAAAATTCAGTGGCTGGGAATTCTGTGGGAGAAGTGGGGCCTCCCCTCCCCCAGCCACCCTCCTGGAAATCCAAACTCCTTAAATGAAATTGAAGAGAGCCTCAGGCTCACTCTCCTTATTTCTGCCAAGTGTTAATTATGTGTGGAATCTGAGGGGACTTCCATGCACGGATTACAAGGGACATTATGAGGGGACCTTCAGAAAACTGTGCAGCAGGAAGACATTCTTTTCTAAACTTTCAAAGACCTGCAGTTCTCTAATTTGCTTTTGGGAGAGAAACTTTCCCCCCCCTCATACATTTCCTTTGTGCTTATTGAAAAAGGAGAGATTATTTCCAAGAAAAATGCTTTGTCTGCTTAGCTCTTTGCATGATCAGGATTCAAAAACATAATGGAAAATTCTCAATCTTTTTCTCTGAACTGTGATGGCTGTGATAATATGGGTCCTGACATTGTGCCTAGATCTTCATTCGCCAACACTAGCCAGTGTGTGTGTAACAGTATCTCACTCTACAACATTTCTAAAAATTTAATTATTTTAAAAACAATCTTAACATATGGAGTGACCACGGCATAATAGGAAACACCAGATAGATTATTGCCTGTCCTATGTAGTCACTTGAGGGATCACTTTCTTTGATGTAAACATTTATTCCAAGTTTGTTGTCATTGCTCAAAATGAGTGCCCATGAAGCCACTTTTCCAGCTATTTAAGGAAAATCACTCACTCTTTCATCCATAGTCACACCTCATTTTTTTTTTCCTTACTCTTAGTCTAAACTATATTAGCTTAATCATGTATCTCATTCACTAGATTTGGCACCAGGAGCTTTTGGGTTGTTTCCCAAACACCAAATCAAACAATGAACATTTGCTAACATTAAAACTACTTTTGAAAAGCAAGTGAGACAGGGCCTGAAAGTGATTTCAAAAGAGGCGTCACAAAAGAGTTTTGAGTAATGGAATGAGCGTATTGTCACCGGGATAGCTTTTCAAATTGGGGTAACATTTTGATGTGGCAGAGTTCATACGTTTGTCATGGTCCATTTCTTCATCTTGTATTCTTATCTGATGTTTGAAAACTCACTTTGAGCTGAGGAAATAATCTTCGTGGATGAAGATTCTGAAATTTTAAAATTTCTTAAAATTTTGGGGAGAAATCACATCCTGCTGAATTGAAAGAAAGATGAGTACAAGGGAAAACATTATTAAAAAATTCCAGATGGGAAAAAAAAACGCCAGATGGTAGCAAGTATTAGAAACATATAAACCTGGATTCAAATCCCCACTTTATCAGTACTTGTTTGCCACTTTGGGCTTGGTATTTAACCTTTTAAGATACTGTCTTCCCGTCTATATAGTGGTGGTCTATTAAATGGCACTTATGTAAATAATTTAGTACAGAGCCTGGCAAATATTAGAATAATAGGCACTTGAAAATTGCTATTTTCTTTCTTTTCCTTGGAGAATTTAGTAGAAAGAACATAGTTTAGTAGAAAGAAGATTCTCTAGGACTTAAAAGTCCCAAGTTCTAATCCCAGTTTATCAGCTAGGTGACCTTGACCAAGTCACTCAAACTTTCTTGGGACTAGTTTTCAAAGTACATTTGTAAAATTATATTTTTATTTACTGTGGCATTTAATTTTATGTGTCAACTTGCCTGGGTCACGATGATCTGATATCTGGTCAAACATTATTCTGGATATTTCTGTGAGGGTGTTTTTAGATAAGAGTAACATTTTAATTGGTGCACTCTGAGCAATGCCTTCCATAAATGTTAGGTGGGCCTCATCTTATCAGTTGGAGTCCAGAATAGAAAAAAAGACTGACCTCCTCCAAATGATAAGGAATTCTGCTAACAGATGGCTGTTGGACTGGAACAGTAATATTAGATTTTCCATGAATCTCAAGTCTGACCTCAAGCCCACCCTGTAGATTGTTAAGTCTCCATAATTATATGAGCCAATTCCTTAAAATAAATAAATAAATCTCTTTTTCTCTGTCTCTCTCTCTCTCCCTTTATTTATATATGTGTGTGGTTCTATTTCTCTAGAGAACTCTGACTAATACACCTGCCTCAAAGGTTTCATTTATTGCCACAGGGAGGAATAAAGGAAGTCATGTATGGAGCACAGCCTGTCACAGGTCTGGATCCTGACAGCGGCTTAGGAAGCATCCATTTTCTTTTCCATTCCCTTTGCTTGTTGAGCCTCAGTTTTCTCATTTGGAAAATGAAGATGCTAGACTCACTAGATAATTTCTAAAGCTGCTTCAGCTAGGAACATTTATGTATCTATATGAAACTAATTTCTTGGGCTATAACATTCAAAAACAGTCACGTCTATGTTGGGTTTCTGCCAAGGAAGAAAGGCATGTGGGGTGTACAAAGACTATTTATGTAGAAATAAACCCTTTCAGGGGTGTGCAAAGAGTTAGGGGGACTATAGGGGAACTCCTGGTAGCCCTATAAATATTCTTTTAAGCATAGATGCTTTCTCGGTGGTTGGGGGAAGTGAAGTACGATCTCTTACTCTATGCAGAAGTAACTGGGGAAAGTACCTATTTTACCTGTTAGTGCATTTATGTGTGTCTCTGTGCACAGATTCAAGTGACTAACTGCAGAGAGAAGAGCCATTTGATGGATTCAAAAAACCTATGGCATCAAGTTGAACAACAACACTAACCTTCAACCTCTGAAAATTTAAGATCTGATATGCACATCTTGTTAGAAAAGAAGTGCCCTAGGTTGTGTTGTAACTATATTCTTAGCAATTCATCAGAAAAGTTCCCTAGTGTATTTTAGGACCTAAGTGTTATCTCCTTTCTTAACCAGTGAAGTGGCTAGATACTTAAGCATACTGGCTGGAGTACTTTGGGTCCTGAGATAGTTGGAAAAATCCTTTGTGGGCTCTGTGGTGCTATATAAGGGTAAGTGATTATTATTCTTACAATACACACTCGAGTGATACCCATGGTTTGAGATTCAGGTGAAAGTAGTTTGGTTATGAGGGTCCCCTCACCAGTATTTGAGTTCCATATTTTCTTTCCTGTACATACAGGGCGATCTTGTCAGGTAGGCTGATGAGCAAAAGTAGCAACTGCTCACACAGCTTGAACTGAGAGGCTCAGACAAGGTTCTTGCTCACATTCCAAGTGCCCACAGCCTGTCACCTGGGCTCTGGGCCACCAGCTTCTGTGCCACGCTACTCCATGACGGAGCTAGAGTCATGTCAGGCACATTCACTGTCATGGGAGTTCATTGCTTAAAAGGATTCAGCGCTACTCCATTGCATGTGGATAACATCCAATAACTTAGCATAGTATACAGGCCTTCGAGACATGTGGCTTCTACCTGTTTCTCTGGCTCTCTCCATGCTGCAGGTATCACCCACCCTTCTGTGGCACAGTTCTAGGCCCCAGGCTGTCAGCTTATATTCTCAACTTCCATATTTATTCAGCAGGTATTTAACACATGCCTACTAATGAGTTCAGTGCTGGGGATATGCCAGTAAATAAAACGGAGCCTACATTCCAGAGGGAGGCAGATGATAAACATTACGGAGCATGTTAGGACGTGGTGAGACCTATGGGGAAGATAGGGCGAAACAAGAGGACTTAGTTGGGCTGAGAATGGGGATGGGGGTTGTGTTTTGTGTAGGGTGATCACAGTAGGCCTCTCTGAGGAGGTAAAAGAATGTTTCAGTTACATCACATTATTATAATGATGACTAGCTGATGGAACAGTGAGCCATGAGAATATTTTGGGGATGCAGAGGCAGTGGCTATCTTGACACAGGAAATGGTTATTGTGTTTGAGAAACAACAAAGATGCTACTATCCTGGGATGAAGTGAGAAAGCAAGAGGGTAGAAGGAAATTGGGAGGGGGTAGGGTAGGTGTTGGGACCATACACTTAGGTCTTGAATGTCACTGTCAGGGCTTTGGCTTTGACTCTGAGTGAAATGGAAAGCCATTGGAGGGTTTTGTGGAGGAGAGTGACATAACCTGACATATTTTCAAAGGACCCTTATGGCTGATGGCTGTGAACAGACTGAGGTGCAGAAGTGGGAAGGCCAGCAGGGAAGCCATGGGTGCAATCAGGTAAGAGAGGGTTATGGTTTAGAATGGAGTAACAGCAGTAGAAGTAGTAAGAGGTAGTCAAATACGGGATCTATTTTAAAAGCAGAGACTATATAGGATTTGGATGTGCGGTGCTTCAGCATTCAGGAGACAGAAGATGGGTGGGGTGGAGGAATCAGCAAGGAGACTGGGATGGTACAGCCAGTGGGTATGGGTTGGGGGAATAGACGTAGCATTTTAGATGCAAAAGGAAGAAAGTATTTCTAGAAGGCATCAGTAATCAATTATATTAGATACTGCTAAGTTCACTAAGATGGGGAACGTGTGAGAGGAAAACTCACAGGTGAGTTTAGCAAGATGGAGATCATTGATAACCTAGAGAAGAGCAATTTGGGTGGAATGCTTTGAGGCAGACGCAGTAGTGATGAGTGGGGGAAATGAGAGAAGAGGAATTGAAGACAGTCAAGAAACCCTTCTGAGAACTATTTAGCAATAAGTGGAAGAGAGTAACAAGGAATAGTTCGAGGATAAGTGAGGTCAAGAGAGTGTTCCAGGATCACATGGAGGTAGTCTCATGCCTTCATGGCTCTCTTCTAGACTCTACCTACTGAACCTCCACTTTTTCTTTTAAAATTTTTTTAATGTTTATTTATTTTTGAGAAAGAGAGCACAAGTCAGGAAGGGGCAGAGAGAGAAGGAGACAGAGAATCTGAAGTAGGCTCTGCCCTGTTAGTGCAAAGCCTGACTGATGTGGGGCTTGAACTCACAAACCAAGTGATCATGACTTGAGCCGGAGTTAGACGCTCAACCAACTGAGCCACCCAGGTGCCCTGAACTTCCACTGTTTCTTGAGGAGCCAATTTAGCTATGTCTACACTGAGTCTTCTCTATTGTCTCTGCTCATCCATCAAAAAGGACTTACTGCATACTTGCTATGAAATAGACCCTGGTCAGTGAGCTCAATGATGAAAAGGAGCAGGATAAACTTTGATAAGATCTCTGCCTTCCTGGGGGTTCTATTCTAATGGGGAGACAGAGAGTACAGAATTAAGCAATTAGAAAAATAGAAGTGATAATTATAGATTATGAGAAAAGTTTTACAGGCCATAAACTCGGTAATGTGAGAGAAGGTGAGGTGTGGAGGTCATAAGAGGCCTCTCTCAGGAGGTGACCACTGAACTGAAACCTGAAGAATACTGTTCCCGACTGAATGATTATGTGCCCCATGCTCATATTTGTGTGTGGAAGCCCTCATCCCACCGTGATGGTATTTGGTGGTGGTGCCATTGGGAGCCATTAGGTCAAAAATGTGGAACCCTGCTGAATAGGAGTCGTTTGTTTATAAGACAGGACCCGAGAGAGGTAACCTCTCTCTCCCCCATTTGAAGACACAGCAAAAAAAACTGTGTGTCTGTAAACCAGGAAGAGGTTCTGACCAGAAACTACATCTGCTGGCACCTTCATCTTAGACTTCCCAGCCTCCAGGACTGGGAGAAATAAATTTCTGTTGGGCAAGACACCCGGACAGCTATGGCAGCCTGAACAAGGTAAGACACACCAAGGAGCCAGTACCAGGAAGGGCCAGGAGAGTCTTCCAGGCAGAGTATCAGCTCCAAAAAACAAAAGCATTCAGGAAGGAAGAGGTGGAAGGAAAATCTTAGTGTGGCTGGATTGGCCTGAGCTGGGGGCAGGTGGTGTGGGTGCAATACGGGACCAGGTTATGTACGGCCCAGGAGGCCTACGCAGCCGGGTAGCTTGAGGAGAATTCACTGGTGGAGATACTTTTGGAGGTAAACAAGCTGGTAGATCAGAAGTGGTGAATGAGAGTAAAGAACAAATCAAGGATTGCTCCTGCGGAGTGACTGGCGGGGGAGGGGGGGTTGTGGCCCTGCTATCTGGAAGAGAAAGGTGTCTACAAGTAGCATGGGAGATGATGTGGGGCTGGGAGGAGAGACCTGGTTGGAAAACAGGCATCAAGGAAACCTTGAGAGCACGTGTTTTCAGGAAGTTGGGAACAGTCAACCAGGTCAAGTTCTGCTGAGAGACAGTGAGGAATGGAAAATGGGAATCATTAGTCTTAGCAAAGCCTCCCCGTGGCCCCCAAGCTTTGTCGAACCTCCCTTCCCTTCTGCCTTTCTCCTTCATTATTTGACAAATTTTAGAGGTTCAGGGGCTCCTTTTATATTCACCTTTGTATCCGTGAGCTCAACAGGGTGCCTTAGGGAACCCTGATTCATGATGAGTTCTGACTAGAAATAACCCTGAGAAGGAGACGCTCAAGGTGCTATCAGCTGAGAGTGGGGAGGCCCAGCCCTAAACCCTTAAGAGCCCGCCCCAGAGCCACATGCTGCCCTCCCACTCAGTGCCTTATAGGCTGAAAAGTATTCCATCTTCTTGGAACTGGAAAGGGTGTTCCTGATAAGGCAGGGTGGGAACCTGGCTCACTGACACACAATTAGCCAGCTTTTGTCTTTGGATCTGACTGGAAGTGACTCATAGGCTGGAAAAAACCTTTTGGAAACAAATGAGGGGGGAAAAAAGTAGGTTAAGTCACTATAGTGTTTTCTCAGATAAAATGTGGATCTGCTGTCCCATAAATGTTGAATGCTGTGCATTCCTTCAGCCTCTCTCCAACAAAACCCAGGGGGAATTATTAAGCCTGATGATTCCCTCATTTTCTCCAAGATTTTTATTAAATGCAATTTAGAGGGGATAAAGTTTCTTCTCTTTCTCTCTTTCTATTCACTCAAATAAACCCTAATTACCGCTGGGGCAGAATAAATGGGCTTCCAGAAGACTGTGGTGATTCGTAATGTTTCCCCTTTAAGCTGAACAGTTGAAGGCTCCCGTTCCAACAGCTATTGGGGCATTTCCTGTCCACTCACACCTTGCTCAATTCAATCTGAAGTATTTATAGAGCGCCTCACTGTGAGGCACTGACACATACACAGCTCTGTCCTCTGAGGGTTTTAGTAGGGGTGGGGACATAACCTTGAACTCAACTAAGATACTGTACAAATCAGACTAAGAAGTGCCATGGTGGTGTGAATTCATTAGAACTTTTTTTGGTCTCAAAGAAGAAAAATGCAAACTAAGTTAAACAATTAGGAGCGTGTGTTGTAGAAAATACTGGGCTGTGTCCGGAACCGGGGGGCCAAACCGCCAACATCACAACCCTTTGGCCTCTCAGCTTTGTTCTGCCAGCCTGTCTGTCTCTGTCTGTCTCCATCTACCTTTACTTCTACCTCAATCTCTGTTTTCAGATTGGCATCCCCTCCACATGATGGGAAACATGGTCTCATAGAAGATTCCCAACTTTATAATTTTTACAGTTATAGCCCTGGGGAGAAATGGACTTTTTCACTTCCAGTTTCAAAATTCCTCAAGAAGGCTTCTGATTGGCCTCAAATGTGTCAGCTCTTCACTTCTAGACCTACCCCCACGTGGGGAGCCAGGGAAGGGAAGGACTTGGAAAGTGGCTGTGAATGGTCCGACTTAGGTCAGAGGCACATTACTCACTCCCATCCCCAGCCGGCTATAAAATGGCTCTTCTCAGTAACCCTGTCCTGATGGCCCAGCCGGTTCCACAAAGCCAGGAAGGCATGGGGGGCGGGATCATGGGTCCAGCACTTCTGCTGACTGCTTTCAGAAACAACCACAGGGGCCCTGGCTTGATAAATGTAACTTCTACTAATGAAGGCAAAGGACTGAAATATTTGAGAAAAGGAGTCCCTTATCTAATCTGGCTTTCATTTGATCTTCCTCTTTTAAAAATATTTATTTATTTATTTATTATTTTTTTTTTTCTAGAGAGACAGAGGACAAGCGGGGGAGGGAGACAGAATAGGAAGCAGGCTCCAGGCTTTGAGCTGTGGGCCCAGAGCCCAATGCCAGCTGGAACTGGTGAACCAGGAGATCATGACCTGAGCTGAAGTCCGCTGTTAAACCGCCTTAGCCACCCAGGCGTCCCTCATTTGATCTTCATAACAGTGACTGAGGCACGGCAGAGTTGAGAACCATGCGATTCCACAGCCCCTGTGAGGTCTGACCATTCGGGTGCTCCCGGAACAGAGGTCGGTGGAGAGAGAGGGCAGGAGCCCCAACGAGGAGCAGCCTACCCCAGTGGGGATGGGCAGAAGTTCTGAGCCTGGCCTTTACTTACTGGGAGGATTTCAACAGGTCTAGGACAGAGAGGAACAGAGCTCTGCCAGAGGGCAGGGCTGGGGCGCCTAGTCTCAAAGGTGAGACCTGCAGAGCGTGGTGGGAGAACTGGGGGAGGTGCGGCAGGAGCGGCCTGGCCTAAAAGAAAGGTCCAAGCCCAGTGGAATGCCACGCCCCAGTTTGGAGTGCTTCCTTCCAGATCTCGGCCTCTAAATACAATTCCATTTAAGGGCAACCCAGCCCGGTTCACACCTAGCCTTGGAGATGACAGATTGCCCTGTGGTCAATTTGCGGGGTGAGAATGGGAACCTCCAAGTCTGCACCTGCACTGCCAGCACCATAAAGGAAGCCAATCATTTTCCATAACATGTCACCACTGCTGGGGTGCAATTTACTAGGGGGTCCTCGCCAGACGGAAATACACCTCGGAAAGCGACCCTTAGATGTGCAAATTCACTGCAGCGGGGGAGGAAGGCCCGGGTGCAGAGTGGAGGAGGGACCAGGACGCCCCCACCCGCTTTTGCCCTCGGCTCCCCGCTTTGTAACCGGTTCTGCCACGTGGTAAAAGCTTCCGGGGGTGGGAGGGCGGCCTCAATTATTTCTGCTTGAGATGTGCAGGACCAAACGTAAACAGCGGAGGAGCGGGAGCCCGGAACCCGGAGCCGAGCCAGGGCAGGGCTGCAGCGACCCTGCCGCCGCAGCTGCCGCCGCCGCCGCCGCGGAGCCTGAGCTCCGAGCTGCCGCGGCGCCTG
>NC_043704.1:88161243-88221826 GCF_006229205.1 Suricata suricatta | reverse complement strand
CGCCGCGGAGCCTGAGCTCCGAGCTGCCGCGGCGCCTGCGAGCAGCCCCTCCCCCGCCGGGCCCGCGAGCCCATTTTCGCTTGGCCGGTCCCCGCGCTGCCGGATGGATTGCGCCCCACCCCCGCTCCTCTGCTCAGTCATTCAGACTTGGAAAGTCAATAACACGCTGACATCATCAGGGGTTTGTGTATTATTACACGGCTACTTTCCAGAGTACCTGGCATTATCTAAGAGAGGAGCACTCCGGCTGCCCAAGAAAGGGCCCGGACGCAGGGCAGGCTGGCCTCTGGAGGGGTGGCTGCCCGGAGTCAGGCCTTTCTTCAGTGGGGAGCGTCTTCAGGGCACCAATTGGAAACAGATTATGAGCTTTTGCTGCGCTAACTGCAGATGCACTTTAGATATCGATACAAGCTTCATTCTGGCTTGGGGTGCACTTATAAATCATTCTTATAAGTGACCTCTATTTCTACCAAAGATCCACTTGGTCTTTAAGGAGCGTTTTTAGTGATCCTCAAAAAGGAAAGAAGGAAAAGGCGCTTTGTATGACAGGAAGCCAAAGGCTGATTCTTTTGAGACTCTTGGGGTTTTTTTTGTGTGCAATTCTCTATTATGTAATCACCATCACGGGTGATTAGGTCTTCTCTTTCCCTCCAGGGCTGGACTGGGTGGTTTGGTTGCTGTGTTTTTCTTAAGCCTCATGCAGAGCAAGCACACCACATAGAAAACATGTCCCAGATTGATGGTGCAAAACTGCTCTCCAAGCAAATTGCCTTAGAAGAGTGTCTCAATCTGAAGGAGGGAAATAGATGAAATTGTTGTTAATTAAGACTCCTTATCTTACTATTCTGGCATTTCCTTTTCCTAGAGCGAGTTTTTAAAAATAATTTTATGTATTTTAGATGTTCTCTTCCCTCCTCCCCCCATCATGATACTTATAATAGCTTAAATAACTACAGATTATATAGATTATTGATACTTTTGTTCTGTTAATACACACCCTTGCCAGTTAAAATACGGACAACTGAATACTCACACAACATAGTACCTTTTCTGTTTGGCCAAAAAACCCTAGTTCTTTCTTTACCCACACAGGGCAGATCTCCCTTAAATTTTCCTAGTGTCTTAAATTGCAGAAAATGTCAGCCAGGTCCAAATTGGCTACCTGCAGAATTACAGGAGGAACGCAGCTCTTCATTGGCCTGTTCTCATGCTCTGTACCCCAGGCAGGGAGAGCTCACAGACTGATACAGAAGCCTTTAGCCTCCCCGCTCCCCCCCCCCAAGCAAAGGAGCCTGTTTCTCAACAATGTAACCATTTTCCTGCGTGTGCTTGGTCATTTCAGAAGAATCTGTAGTAGATTGTGACCACTTCCCTCCAGATGGTCTGAAAAAAACTCCCCCACCAGGTTGCACTTCTAAAATCACCTCCCCAGGCCTGTGCTATACTCCTCCCACCGCCACCCCCAATCTTGCCCAGGGGAAATTCCCCTTTTCTGAAGTGCCGCCAGCTGGTGAGGACCTGTGAGGTCCTGGTGGTTCAGTAGGTGTTGGGGCTGCGGAGCTTGAAGCTGATAAAGGAAGGATGGAGTGGGGTGTGAGGCTGAGCTCACCGCCAGCCCATGCACTGTTTACTTCGGGGCTTTCCCTCTGCTCTGAACAGAGGAGCGTGAAGACCTGTGAGGCTGTCCTTTTGATGGTCTGTGTTCTTACCTGCTGGCCTTCTGGCTTTTGCCTGAATCCAGCCTAGACGGGACTGCCCTGTTAGGGGGTCCTTGCTAGGCCAGAATGTCAGCCATTTCATTCCAGATGTTGAGCTTTGATACCTGGCAACCAGCTTCCTTTCCTGGAGCTTTGGGCTTAAGCAGGAAGGACAGACAAAGATCAGTGCATCACTTGGGCACAAGCTGTGGGATAGGAAGTTAATTACCAGGTACCAAAGCTCCAGAAGGAGGTGGCTGATACCTTTGTCTTGTACAGAAGCCTGTATGGCCAGGAAGAGGAGAGCGTTCAGTAGGAAGAACCACGTTGGGGAGATGACGAAGCAGGAGTCTTGGCCGGGGATGAGATAGATCAGTATGTTTGAAGATGCAGACATGCACCCACCGGCCAGAAAGCATGGCTTCCGCTTGCCCAGGTCAGGGCCTTGTGTGGGTTGGTCTTCCTGTCCTGTTGGAAGGAGGAGGAGCTCCTTGTGACAGATGGCAAGGACCCCCTCTTCACAGAGCTGGCTCTGAGAGACCCTGGTGGCCTGATGGGACTAGGAACCGTCCTGTAGAAGTCACATGATATTCCCCCATTCCTCTGGGGGTGGGGTGGGGGCGGGGAAGAGGTCACCTTCAGGGCCTTTATTGCTAAATATGTGTCAGCTGCTTTGAAATGGGTGCATTTTGGAGCACCTGGGTGACTCAGTCGGTTAAACATCCACTCTTGGTTTCGGCTCAGGTCATGATCTCATGGTTTCCAGAGTTCAAGCCCTAAGTCGGGCTCTGTGCTAGTACCAGGAAGTCTGCTAGAGATCCCCTCTCTCCCTCTCTCTCTCTTCCCCTATTCCCACTGATGCGGTCTCTCTCTTTCTCAAAATAAATAAATAAACTTAAAAAAAAGAAGTGGGTTCATTTTAATTCCCAGGCTTGTGTCTTTTCAGGTAGTCAGTATAAAGACTGGTGTTCAGGTATCAAACCCTAATTTTGGTTTAGAAAAGGCATCATCTTTGGAGTGCCAGGTTTAGGTTCAGGTCATGATCTTGTGGTTCGTGAGTTCGAGCCCCATATCCAGCTCCAAGCTGATCGCTTAGAGCCTGCTTGGGATTCTGTCTCTCTCTCTCTCTCTCTCTCTCTCTTCCCCTCTTGCCCCTCTCTCTCTGAAAATAAATAAACAAATAATATTTTTTAAGTTAAAGAAATAAAACAGAAAAAAGATATGAAAATACAAGCCTAATTTTTTAAAATTATATTTAGAAAATTATATTTGCAAAATGTCTCCGCCAAACTGCTCCAGCTGTTTCTAAATGTTATTCTCAGTTGCTATGTGCATCCCATTGTGGAATGTAACAAGCAGTTCTTGGATCCAGGAGGCACTTTGAGTAGCACTGGAGCAGAAGTTGTACACTGGATGTCCAGCCACTGAATTCAGCTCACATTCATGTTTCAGTTGGCCTAAAGAGGTTGTGTTTGTTTGCTTTTTATTTGGATTGAAAATCCAGAGATTTCACATAAAACCCAGTTTCTCCTGAAAAGTGGGAAGCTTTTGGCAACACAACATATCAACAACAATCAGGTCAGCTGAGTAGCAGCTGCCCCTTTAGGCCTGCACACCCGGGATAGGGTCATTCCTTTAAGCGACCTGCTTCTCTCCAAAAAGCATTTGGAGCTCTGTACCCCCTTTCCGGGTGCCCTGTATTTCCCTAGCCTTCTCACAGGAAAAGACCACCCTGGAAGGTCAAAGGACCCCGACTGGGGGAGTATGGTGTTAGCATGCAGTTGCTGTGGATCCTCCAGCACCCCAAACAGTCTAGATTATAATAGATAATATGCCTCAGATCGGTATTGAATTCTTGAGATGCATGAGGATGCTATTTTGATGAATATAAAAGTTTATTTAATAACTTCCAAGTGTTACTGTTACTGATAAGTGTTACTACTAGTTTTGTTACTTTTTCTTGGTGAATAGATATAGAAAGTAAAACTACTACTGCTTTTTTTTTTTTTTTCAGGAGGGGATGCTCCCTCATGAAAATCAGGGGCCTGCTGCTCTATACTGCTTCTCATCTTCAGACTCTTATATATGTACCCCTAAAAAAATGTCAGATTATGATGTATCCTTGGCTCTTTTTGAAAATGGCAGCTACAGTTTTGCATTATAACTTGAAGTTGTTGACAAAGGATAATACCCAGTGTACTGCAAAAATTGACATTTTAGAATAAAGCCATTACATCACTTTTTAAAATGTATCCAATGGGATCCAAATACCACAGCAATCAAACACCTATCATCATTCACTTAAAAAATACATGAACAAGTTCTTTTGTAATGCTGGTGGGTTTTATGTGTTTTTTTTTTCTCTTTGAATTTATATGACCAGCCTTACAGAGCCAACTACATAAATATAAATTTTAATTAAAAAATTCTGTGGCTTTAAGTGTTAATTTTTATTGACCGTATTATCATAATGAGGTGAATGTGCCTTTTTTTTTTTTTCCAATTAGCTCCGTATCCATGGATGGCTACCGCTGCCTATTGCTAGAATGAGCATTCATTCTATTTCTCATCTTCTGTTCCTATGCTTGTGTGCTCATAAGAAATGTTATCACAACAACAGGTGGATAGAAATGGAAGTAGTTTAAAATAGCAACATCCTTTCTAGATTCATTTGCCATTCTTTCATTCTTCATCTCCTGAATCATTTGCCAAAGATCTCATGGCTTGCCCCAAATCAGCTGTGTTTACATCCTGATTCCATCTTGTGGAGCAAAGAAGCCACTCATTGTACACAGAATGTTTGTGTCCCCCGAAATTCATATGTTGAAACCTTATCCCCATGTGAATGTATGAGGAGGTCAGGCCTCTGAGAAGTGCTTAGGTCATGAAGGAGGAGCCCTCACGAATGGGCTTAGTGCCCTTAGAAAAGCGACTGCAAACAGCTGCCTTCCACCTTCTGCCATGGGAAGCCATGGTGAGAAGATGACCATCTATGAACCAAGCGTGTTCCCACCAGACATTGAATCTGCTAGGGCCTTGGGCATGGACGTCCAGCCTCCAGAACTGTAAGAAATACATTTCTGTTGTTTATAAGCTGTCCGGCCTATGGTATTCTGTGATAGTAGTGTGAACTAAGACACCTGGTTAGCAAAGGTATTTATTTCAAGTCAGTAACATTATTTGCTTCCTCTCTACCTATTCTGAGACTTAATTCTTCCGCTCCTCGGCAGGTGTTTAGGCAGTGAACCACAGTAAGACTGGCAAAAGGTGTAAGGTGTATATTTCTTTTCTTTTTTTTCCTGGGCAGTTGAGATTTTACTTATATATTTCTTATAATTTCTATTCTATTTATTTCATTCTTGTCTATATGCTTTCTGTTCTATTATTTTATTGCTTGTCTATATTGTCTAAATTTTATTAAAAAATTTTAAACGTTTTTTCTTTCTTTTTTTTTTTTGATAGAGACACACATACACACACACAAAGTGTGAGTGAAGGAGGGGAAGAGAGAGAGAGGGAAACACAGAATTTGAAGCAGGCTCCAAGCCCTGAGTCATCAGCACAGAGCCCGAAGCAAGGCTTGAACACATGAACTGTAAGATCGTGACCTAAGCTGAAGTCATATGCTTAACTGACAGAGTCACCCAGGTGACTCTATTTTAAAACTGGGATATAATTGACATATAACATCATACTAGTTTCAGGCATACAACATAATGATTTGATATTTGTATATGTTGTATAATGATCACATTAATAAGTCTAGTTAACATCTAATACCACACATGGTAACATTATCTTTTTCTTATAAGATCTTTTAAGATTTACTCAGCAACTCTCAAGCATAAAATACAGTGTTATTAACTATAATCATCATGCTGTACATCACATCCCAGGATTGATTGATTTATAACTGGAACTTTGTACCTTTTGACCCCCTTCACCCATTTGGCCCACCTTGTCCACGCCCCATCCCTGCCTTTGACAGCTACCAATCTGTTCTTTCTTTATATGAGCTTAGGTTTGTTTTGTGTTTGTAGATTCCACATAGAAGTGAGAACATATGGTATTTGTCTTTCGCTGTCTGACTTCTTTCACTTAGTATAATGCCCTCAAGGTCCATCCATGTTGTCTCCAATGACAGGATTTCCTTCTTTTCTTATGGCTGAATAGTATTTGGTATGATTTTCTTTAGTAAAGTAGGAGACGGGAAATCAAGAGATCATCTTGACAGCAAACTCTTTTCCAGATAGATAATCCTCATAGAAGTTGAGGAAATTGGTTTTCTTAAAACTATCCTTTTTTTGTGTACTTCTTGGAAAGTCTTTACGTACCCACAAAAGTGGACGTGCACCCCAGCTTGAAGATGGCTGCCCTAGAAAAAGTCAGGCCTGGGTTCTTGTAGTTAAAAGGGAAATACCAAGAGGTAAGTGCCGCTAATGATTGCACTAACAACATATGCATAATGTTTACAGTGGAGGCCCAGTTTTATCTGTGGCCTGTTCTGTGGGGGCTCCCCGTCAGGGTTCCATACAAGAAATTGTGAAGGGGATCTTTGCTGAGAGCGTTGGGAGGCTGCTGGTGGTTCACAGATTAACACTAACAACGTGGGCTGTTGACACCGTTATAGCTGAGTCCAGCCTGCCGGTAGTTTCGTTCTTCCTTTTTCACGGAGATTCTAGAGAGAATGTGCTCTCCTCCACTCCACCTTCACTACCAACCTCTTAGACTGATTTAAAGAACAGTTGGTATTCCTTCCTAGGTGTGCTGAGCTGTCCTTCCAGCTCCCGTGCTCCTTGCACAAACCATCTTTCCAGTCTGCTGTTGTTTTGAGGAGGGTAGCTCAAGGTAAGCGAAGAGTTTTTAGAGGAAAGAGCTGATAATATTCAGAGTCCTCCTTCGTTCTCTACTTCCTTTTTCTTTTCCTTCCTAGTTATGAGGCTTTAAGAGAATTTCATGTATGAACTAAGTTGCCTCCGGAGGGTAAGTCAGTCTTCACCGCTCCTGGCCATTTAATCTAATTTCACCCGTGAGAATTTTGAGGGCCTCAAAAAGTCAGGTCCACTCTCGAAGTACTCTAGGGATTTGGATCCATTATAGAGTACACCTGAGAAATATAGTCTAGGACACTTGAAACACTTGAAATATTTTTAAACCGGATTTAATTTCTACAGGTATATCGGAACAGTTCTGATCTGGAATCATATGGGATTTTTTTCTAGGCATATTTCGTTCTGTACCAGAAATCTTCAGTTGCCTCAAAATTGGGGGCAAAGAAAGAGAAAGGTGAAAAAAATTTTTAAATAAAATGTTTGTTGAAATTTCTGAGCACCCATCATAAGCCAGGTATTTTGCACACATCTCACTAAATTCCCCCAACATTCATGTGAGGTAAGTATCATTACCCCATTTTGCAGCTGAAGAAAGTCTTGGAAAGCGTGGAAACTGCACACTTGTGGCATCTTTGCTCTGTGTTTGCCTGATTGCGATATTTATTACTCAAGCATATGAAGAATTTCCCAACATATAAGGAAGAGCAGAAGTTGGGCATAGATCTACTTTATAAAATAGTGAGTATGTAATTCCCTGGGAATATGTTTTTCTAGGGCTGTGTCAAGGTATCTTAAATAGGGGTCCATCTAGGTACCTAAAAGAGACTTCTTTAGATTTCTAGTGGCACTTCAGCAAAGATTGAAGACTAAATAAAGTCTCTTAAACTGTTTTGTGTAATATTTTCTAAACCGTACAAGTTTATATATCTTCCCAAGTAGTTCATAAGACATCTCATTTTTGAAACATGATTGATTTCATAGTTACATGAACAAAAGGATGAAAAGAATAAATCTGGACTACTTGGATCAGAACAGTGATAAAGAAGAGAAAAACTCTTTAAAAATATCAAATACTTTGTTTATGCTGGCACTAGTGTCCTTCAGAGTAGCAGAGCTATGTAGAGTGTGACATTATTCAACAGAGTGGTAAACCCGGGAGAGAGAATGAGTTTGAGCAGAAGGATGAGCCTGGTTTTGGACAAATTGAGCTTGAGGAGTTTCTGGCACAGACATCACCATTGCAAAGGCCAATGGTGATTCCCATTGGGCCTGTGGTTCTTATACAGGAGGTGAGCTGGATTATACTAGTCATTCACATATCAATGGTGATTGAAGCCACCGGAGAGGCGGAGATCACTGGGAGAGTATGTACAAAGGAAGAGAGAAGAGAGTCGGAAGACAAACCTGGGGATCATGTAAACTAATACTTGGAAAGCCAGCAAATGAGACTGAGAAGTAGCCATAGAAGAGTGCAAACCAGACTTTTCCCCCCAAGAAGTTAAGGGTAGTGGGAGATTCAACAAAATTAAAAGCAGTTGAGAGATCTTGGAAATAAAGACCACTGAATTTGACCTGAGGAGATAACTAGCCATCTTAGCAAGAGGGGCTCCTGAGAAGAAGTAGCGGCAGGTGTGAAACTACAGTGGCTGAGGAGGGAGTAGATGGTGAGGCTGAGGGGGCAGTGATCAGACACTTTTTTTTTTTTAAGAGAGAGAGAATGAGAGAGAGAGAGGGAGAGAATGCAAGCTCATGAGCTAAGGAGGAGCAGAGAGAGAGAGAGTGAAAGAGAGAGAGAGAGAGAGAATTTTAAGCAGGCTCTACACTCAGCATAGAGCCTGGCAAAGGGCTCCATCTGAGGACACTGGGATCATGACCTGAGCCAAATTAGAAGTCTGATGCTCAACTGTCTTAGCCACCCAGGTACCTCAGACAGGACTTTTTTATTTTTAAATGTTTATTTATTTTTGAGAGAAAGAGAACAGAGGAGGGGCAGAGGGAGAATCCCAAGCAGCAGGGAGCCTTATGCAGGGTTTGAACCCAGGAACTGGAATCATGAGATCATGACCTGAGCCCGAATCGACACTTAACCAACTGAGCCTCCCGGGCGCCCTACCCGCTCCGGACTTGTGAGTAAACTTTGGGTTGTGAAGGGCAGTAGTAATAGGAGGGATTTCATAGTTTTAAAAGAGCGAGGTCGATATTGGCATGCTTACAATGCTGATGGTGGCAAGGAGCCAGTAGGGACGGACAGCTGGAAGATGTGAAGAGGGTGGGGACAAATCGTAGATTGAGGTGGGAAAGGATGTCCGCAAAGATGAGATCCAGGGGGGCAGGGAAATTTATGACATAAGCTCTATCTGTGATGAGCACCAGATGTTGTATGTTAGGTGATGAATCACTGACTTCCACACCTGAAATCACTATTGCACTGTATGTTAACCAGCAGGAATTTAAATAAAAACTTGGAGGAAAAAAGATAACATTTTTCCTCTTTACATTCTGGTGAAATAACTGAATATGGAAACTACTATGTCTCTATCATTGCCCTCATAGATTGGTTATCTAATTTGCTTACTAGCTTTGGAGATATTGGAGGAAGGCACTCACATATTTAGCTCTGTATTTTTTTTTTTATTTAAGGAATTTTATTCACTTAGAAACAGAGTGTGAGCTTATGCAAGGGGGGGAGGTTGCAGAAAGAGAGAGGGGACAGAGGATATGAAGTAGGCTCTGTGCTGACACCAGACAGCCTGATGTAGGGCTCAGACTCATAAATCGTGAGATCATGACCTGAGCCAAAGTCGGACACTTAACCAACTGAGAAACCCAGGTGCCCCTTGGCTGTGTTTTTCTACATCTTTTTTTTCTTAAATGTATTTATTTTTGAGAGAGAGAGACAGACAGTCAGACAGACAGACAGTGTGATCAGGGGAGGGTCAAAGAGAGAGGAAAACACAGAATCTGAGTACAGGCTCTAGGCTCTGAGCTGTCAGCACAGAGCCTGAAGTGGGGCTCAAACCCATGAACTGAGAGATAACACTGAGCCGAAGTCAGACACTCAACCGACTGAACCAGCCAGGCGCCTCTGTTTTTCTACTTCTTAACTCACTGTACTCAATAGACATTTTGTTTGGTAAGTGAAACTTTGGTGTTTATTTATGCCATCCAAAAAAAAAGTTAAAAAAATTTTTTTTCCTCTCTCATCGCCCCCCACCCCTTGTCTTTCGGCAAAAAAGGATAGAGCATTAGGCTCTGTCTATAAGAAAAATAAATCCTGGGGCACCTGGGTGGCTCAGTCTGTTAAGCCTCCAATTCTTGATCTCAGGTCAGGTCATGATCTCATGGTTTGTGAGTTCAAGCCCCACATAGGGCTCTGTGCTGATGGTGCAGAGACTGCTTGAGATTCTGTCTTTGCTTCTCTCTGCCCCTCCCCTCCTTGTGCACACTCTCCTCTCTCTCAAAATAAATAAACTTAAAAAAACCCTCCAAGTCACGAGATAGAGGATAAAGGGCAGCAGTTCCTCCCAGGTTTCAGGCCTGGCTGTCAATCTACCCAGATGCACTGCAGTCAAATTAACCGATCAGGAAACAACCCAGGTACATCATTAACTGCCTACACTTTCCAGGTGTGCTGTTTGGCTGCACACAAACATGATTTTAAATTCCTATTTCCACAGAAAAATCCAAAGACTGACAGTTTATGTATTCAGAGTTCCCAAGTTACATGCACACAGCCCAGAACATAGTGTAGAGAGATTACAAAATGCTGGCTCATAAGAGCAGTAAGAAATATTTAGATGTGCTTCACAAAATTCTTTAAGTTGTTTGCCAAATGTCTTAACCATTGTAGAACAATTTTGTTATGTGCCTCCTCCCACAGAATGTGGATTAGTTATCAATCTGCCACAGCAGGAATGTAGGCAATGATATAAACTGTGTCTAATTGAGAATTCCCTGGAGCCAAAGGACTGTGGGGACTTTACCTGAATTCATGTATTAGGCTCCCTGGTCAGCATTTGCTCCTGAAGACTATGTACGGGAATATGAATACAGATCCAGGGCTAGAAAGTTCATTATTGTTTATTTTTTATTTTTAAAGTTTATTTATTTATTTTGAGGGAGAGAGAGAGAGAGAGTACAAGTGGAGGAGGGCCAGAGAGAGAGAGAGAGAGAGAGAGAGAGAGAGAGCGAGCGAAAGAGAGAATCCCAAGCAGACTCTGCACTGACAGAGCAGAGCCTGATGCAGGGGCTTGAACTCACTAACCACGAGACCATGACCTGAGTCAAAACCAAGAGTTGAATACTTAACCAACTGAGCCACCCAGGTGCTCCTCATTATTGTTTATTAAAAGAATGTTTCCTATTTTAAAACTTGCTGGTTGAATTTTATCTGTAAATATTTGGCCAGAGTTACAGAAAGACTGGTGGGATGTATTCATCCAAATTGGTTTTTACTGGTCAAAGTTTTATTTGAAGCCTATGAGAAAATTTGTCAAATGATGAGAAAAAAAAATCAGGCTCCATCCCAACACAGAATTTGGAGGTATCCTGGGCATCCCTATCTGTGGGCAGCTCTTCAGCTCACAACCAGGTCTGGTCAATTCTGTTTTAAAATGCCTCTTGTATGGAACTCATTTTCTCAGTTTTTTCTTGTCACCCCTAGACCAAGTCTTCACATCTTACCTACTGATTACTGCCACCACCCTTCACTTCTGGTCTCCCCCAACCTCCATCCAATGTTTTGTGAATCACCACTTCCTGTGGGGCATTTCTCTGTTTGAAAATCTAAGTGTCTTGATATCGCTTCCAGAGTCAAATAGGGATTTTTATTTTGAAAAAAGTTGTTCATTAGCATAACTAAGATGATGTGTCTTGATCAAGGGTGACATAAAACATAGACGGGATACCTTCTAGGACAATATAAAGTGAAAAAGGCATTAAGGAATTGTAAGAAATGAAAAAACGCTTTGCTCAAACCAGGGTCATCCAGGGCCCGAAGCTGATAAGACGTGAGGAGCTCTCTTTAAGAGAAAGAATAGAAATTATATTATGACAAAATTAGATGTAGGCTTGGAAGTGAGTACCAGTGAGGGCCTGGAAACTTAAGATTTAATAGCTTCAAGGTGAATGTGCTACTGCATCAAACAAATGTGGCCTCATAACTGAGTGTTTTTGTCTTGAATTTTCATATTTGGTTCAGAGTAATATGTTCACGTGGTATTAACTCAAATAGTGCAGAAGAGTTTAGGGTGAAAAGCTACGTTCTCTGATACCCAGTTCTATTTCTAGAGACAAAGTGCTTCAACTTCATTTACCTTTCTCTGGTATTTACCCCAAATGGTCTAATAATATATGCTTATACTTTTTTTCTTTGATTCATCAAATTTTTAAAAAATTAATTTATTTATTTTGAGAGAGAGAGAGAGAGAGACAGATGGACAGATAGACAGAGACACAGAGAGAGATGAAGAGAAGGAATTTCCAGCAAGCTCCACACAGCCGACATGGAGCCTGATGCAGGGCTTGAACTCACCAATGAACCGTGAGAGCATGACCTGAGATGACACCAAGAGTCAGATGCTTAACCAACTGAGCCACCCAGGTGCCCCTGATTCATTAAACTGAGATACTATCCATGGTCTCTTTGCAATGACAGATGAGAATTTCTTGTGTTTCATACCGCCTCTGCCCACTGTTTGGTAGTAACTATTACTGTTGTGAGTTCTAGTCTTTAGTATGTTAGACTGGTAACTAACTTTTGTCTTAGTCTTGTGTCATTTGGAAACCATTCTGCAATCTGACTTCACTGTCCCCCAGCGTGAACCTTTCTCTTGGCAGCTGGTTTCCCAGTCCTGTTCCTTATACAATAGGGTCATCCTCCTGTTCCCTTGCAGCTCTGCTCCCTTTTGTGGATTTCAGTTCTTTCCATCCTTCAAAGCCCAGATCGATTCTTACTCATCCGTGTATCTCAGCTGCTCCAATATGCTCTGGTATCTCTCTTTGAATGCTCTTCACGTGATTCCCAACACACAATTTAGCACTTAATTATAAAGCTTATTGTTTGTGTTTGAGCCCAGCTCCCTCCCAGTCCCTGCAGCCAATCACTATATTTCTTGCAAGGTTGACTCCTAGTAACTGTTTATTGAGCTGAAGCATTCTGTTCTCCAGTCCGATCAGGTTTGTGCCTCTTACCTGTCTCACTAGATTAAATACTTTATGTGTGGCTGCATTTCCCCACAGCCTTAAACACGGAGTAGGCATTCAGTAATAAGCAGCTGAATAATTCTGATCTTTTGCTTTACTCACAGTATCCTGTAGCATTTTTGCTGCATTTACTGGAAGATAACAGAAGGTAGTAGAAAAGGTCCTTTTTAGTGTCAACTCTGGGACATACAGTATATATTTTTTCCTGCCTTCTCTTTGGGAGCATAATTCTTTCTCTCCATTCAGCCCCTAGGCTCCAAGGATGTTGTTAATTATGGCTTAAAAAATATCCTTTAAGGCAGTCCTGGTGTGCAGAAAAGATTACTCAGAGGTTTTTTGTTTGTTTGTTTTAAAAATTAATAATTAATTGTTACAAATCCACAAATGTAGCTCTTCTTTAAGCTTTTAAGTTTAGTTTAAAGATTTGATTTTTCTATTTATAAATTCAGCACATTTTAACAGTCACTTTCAAGGGGGCCTTTGAGTAATGCTCAGTCCCATTTACAAACTTAAGTGAACAGCCTGGAACATTTTAAATTTCATTTATAATTTAAACATGCTTGATTTTCTTTTTATAAACTATGATTGTTTTAACTAACAAAACCCTTCCTAATTACCTAAATAATGGCTATAAATCTAACAAATCAAACTCACAGATATGGGAGCACTAAAATCTCTTAAATCTTCCAATATTATAATATTTTTACAATCACAGCTCTAAATCAATAGCTCAATTATATATTTTAAATTAGAATTACAAGGCTTAACTAGTACATAAAGAGGCCAAACTCTTGTGTGAATATTTGAAATTCCAAATATGCACGTAGTATTTAATGCAAAATCATAAATATTACAGGTTTCATTTTGTCAAACACTTATTTACATTTAAAATTGGGGGGGCTTAAAATATGATTATCCATTATGGGACAAAATATGTTACCTTGATGAATTTTGGGGGTTGCCTTCCCTTTTGATTTTGGGACTTCCTCGGCTTGTTGAAGGTGCTTACCGCCCAGAGATGCTGGCCGGGGCACATGTAAATCCTCATCTAGGACTAAAACGGTCCAGTGGAACCCCCTTTCATAGTTGCGGGGTAAATGGCCTCCATTTGGAGTAATCTTATAGCCAATATCCACTGGATTCAACTAATAATTTTCCTAGCTTTGTTTATGTGGCAAGTCTGTTCCTGGACTCATTTTTACATATGCAGTGTGTGCTGTCTGGTTGTACCAAGCTAAGGCAAAGACTTAGGTAGCAACTTTGCTTGATTGGGTTTTTCATTTCGTTGGCTCTAAAAATATGTAAATATCTTTGTGTCTAACTCTAAAAATCTTTGGACTGGAGAGAATGATGCATTCTTTTAATACGTTTCTTATCACAAAAATCCACAATTGCTATGCATATTAAAATATTATCCAGTTGAATTAGGGGCATGTTTCTTGGTTCTGA
Organism: Suricata suricatta; assembly: GCF_006229205.1. Taxonomy (NCBI): domain Eukaryota; kingdom Metazoa; phylum Chordata; class Mammalia; order Carnivora; family Herpestidae; genus Suricata; species Suricata suricatta. The sequence goes on along the minus strand of NC_043704.1, from coordinate 88,207,644 downwards.
TTGGCTTTGCAGTCACAATGTCTAAGAACATTTCACTACCAGGTGTGAGCTGGGGATATATTTTAAAATGAAGTCTAGAAATGGGCATTTTGTACAAACCAGTGATATTACTCTGCCTGACTCTTCTGTGCTGCAGGGCAAACAGAAAGCTAGTGATGGAGCAGTATGTGGCCCCAACTAAGCTGTTTACAACTATAAAAAGTCTATAAAAGGACACAGCTGTGCTTCTTCTAAAACTTTGTCTAGAGGTAAGGAAAGGGGCTTATATCTAGTGGGGTAATTTTCATAAAATGGAGCGCATGTCTGCCTTGCTTAGTGGTTTCCTCAGTGCCCAGGACAACAAATTGTAGGCTATTAATTAAAAAAGAATTGGAATGGATGGATGGGGGATAGCTGTCTGTCTGTCTGGAATGGACAGCAGGTAGACAGGGTCCACCAGGCAGGTCCTCTCCCCTGTAGGAGACTGTTCATCTGGCTGCCATTTGGCATGGAGCTAGATATCAACAAACTGTACAATTCATGAGTAGAACAGAAAAAGCCGACCATTAGGAAAGAATTGAGATGGTTTTATAAAAATCCAAGGTAATGCAACATAGCAGCAAAGTCAAAGCCCTGGGATCTTGCTGTCTGGTGCGAGGAGGTCCTTAGTGGTACTCTTGATATGATGAGTATGATGTATGACTTACACTGAAAAAGCAATCCTGGTTTTCCTCATATTTTTCTCTGATATTTTCCTAAAGGCTTAGATGAGCCTACAACACCAGTGAGGACAGATCAGCAGGCAGGACACCTCATTCTTGCTTATTATCACTGAAACAGCAGGTGTCCAGTCTGGTTTTGCTCCTTAGATGCTCCTTAAGTGTCACACCAAGTAATGTTGTAGGTATCTTACCTGGCTGCAGAAGTCTCTCTAACATAGCAGATGGATTCCTGTCTTCTTATTGTATTTCTTGCTGTATAGTTGTGGGGGGAAACAGTTGATGAACAGGGATTAACATGTAAAACGGGCAAAGAAGCCCGTTAATTTTGTGGGGTGTTGTGAGATGAGGAAACATAGGAATTGCCTGCTAGGGTGTGTATAGGGACACAGATTAAAGAGCATTTCTTAGAAGAATATAGGATTTCAGGAACTGCTAAAGGATCAAGTATGAGACCTTAATCAGAAAGAAGATGACACTTCAGTTATAGGGTTGGTCCAGAGGGGTGGTGGAAGGATCATCCTGGTGGGGGCATGGCGGGTCCAGAGGGTACTGCCGGGGAACGAGAGAAACTGCTTTTGTTCAGAAGCATTACTCTTTCATGTTGAGGGGACTGGAAAAGGCCTGGATCGTGAATTGTATTAAAGATCAAATCAACAAGTATTTTTTTGAGTACCAGCTGTATGCAAGGCATCAGAGCATTCTTTATTTTCCCCTTATGTTGCCGCTGCTTTTCCTGAAAATATCCGTGGATGAGAAATAAAGAGTTAGACTATTTTTGTCTATCTTTGGCCATTTTTGTCTGGGGGGCTCATTAGTCAAAGACTGAGGCAGCCTTGGAAAAAGGAGTGTGTTTGTGGACTCTCCTCCATTACTATTTTTATTCTTATAACCTCAAACTGCAGTGCTGTGACCCAGTAGCTCTAACACGCCCCATGCCTCTACAATATGGCAATTACTGGAATGGTTTCTTTCCCATTATGCAGCCAAAAAGCAGTGAGATCATGAGGAAGGCGGCAAGAGAAAACAATATTTAATTTGTTCTAGAAGGGTGCTGTGAGAATAAAATATTCTCTTTTCCCCCCCTGAGGTTTAGATACATGGACACAACAACAACAACAACAAAAATATGCAGAAACGATGCTGCTCACCAAACAAGCCCACACTTCACTGCCTAATTAAATCATTTTAATCTAATGAATATAAGCAACAAAATAAATTGGCAGAGCAGTGCGTCAGGGAGCGATTCCAGTTGAAGCCACGCACAGCCGGTGCTGCCCTGCCGGGACACGCATGGCCTTTCTGCTTACTTTTAAGCGACGCCTATGCGCTTTCACACTAGTTGAGGAGGCCCGTGGAGGAGGCTTTCCCTGGCAGTCTCCCAAACGGGACTGGGCCTCCTACACACCTTCCCCTTTTGCCTGGCAAAACCTGGGTTTTAGCGACTAGAGAATGCTGGGGAACCTAGCTCCAGTTACATGTGCTCCCTAGGACCACGGGTGCAGGGGTTTCCCCAGCTGGCCTGGAGTTTGGTGCTAACAGGCTATTTACAAAGATGAACGCCAGCCTCCTTGATCTTGGTAGTGGTAGATGGAAAAAGTTCATGGTGTTATTCTGCGTTGTTTTGACAGTAGATCAAAGAGGAGCCACATTCTGTCTCAATATAGTAAGGGATGTTTTGGAAACATTTTGAGAACAGTTTTTCAGCCTTATTATCTCATTTGAGTTTTCCCTTTAAAACCTCCTTCTTTGATTCTTGCTCTTGCTGCAGGAATAAGAGAAAAATAACCACTAGAATAAGTTGACGATAGGGACAGGCTAGTGCATTTTAACATGGAAGAAATAATGATGCTGGATTGATTCTGATGTGTACGCTGATGACTGGGTTTTGCCACTTACTGGTTTGGTGACCATGGGCAAGCTTAGTGTCCCCATCTGTAAAATAGGAGTAATAATGCAGATTCATGAGAAAGCTTCTGAAAAGTACAGATGGAGCTGGAAAAGAGCCAGGAAAGTTTTGTTTCCGTATCCGAGAGGTGCCTACCCATTTACGATGGACATCCCTTACTTTCTAGATGCCTCTGTGGCAGGGGGTTCCCATCTTGTCATGTAGGCAGGAAAGTCCCTTCTTATTATATGGGTTGCAGGGGTGTGGGAAGGTATCTTTTCTCACTATGGTGGCAGTGAGGGTTAGGGGAGTCCCTTTTCACCCCTTTAATGCTGATGGAATGGAGGGGAAAGAAGCAGTAGGGAACGACACTTCTGAGTAGTGTTGTTCAGAATTTGATGGGGCCAGAGACAGGCTCTGTTCTTGCCATCTGTCTCCTGCTTCTGGAGGTGGGGGGTGCTGGTCAGTTTCTCAGGCAAATTTCATTACAGTCCGACCCCCACCCCCATGCACCATCATGCCAGAAGTCTTTTGAAATCAGTAATATCAACATGGTACTGTATTCCTGCTTTTGCACCTCTCCTTTCCTCTAGCCATGGCTCTTAATTCCTAGTTGTAGGATGTGCTGGTCCTATTTTAAGCGAAGGGAGATCCGAGAAACTCTGTCTCAGGCCTCAGGTACACACACAAGATATTCTAGCCCTCCTTCTTGTGGGGCTTGCTGCCTGTGGAAAGAATCCAGGATGTGTGCACAACCGTGATGCAGGAGAAGCTCTGGGCCTTTGGGTTGTGTTGGTGCTTCCAAGAGGAGATGTAGAGGTGGCTGTTGGACTTAACATGTTCATGTTTAGAAGGCAAGATATACAGATTTTGAAGTTATTAGCATATGGTTAGCTGAATCCAGGGGAGCTGATGACATTGTCTAGGGAGAAAGTCGCAAGCTATAGTTCTCAAACCTGGGTTGCATATGAGAAAGCCTTGGGAGTCCTTCCCCCAGAGATTTTGCTTTAAAAACATGTATAGACTGCAATCCAGGAATCAGTAGTTTTAAAAGTTCCTTAGGTGATTGTGGTGTGCAGCCAGGTTTGAGAATCGCTGCTCTATCCTTGTCTTCTCTCCTCTTCTCATGTTACTTTAGCGCTTCACCCTGAGCTGTGCATCGGCGTCACTGGGGAGCTTTTGAAAGTCCACCTGCCCATGCTGCCACTCAGATCAATCAAATAGGAACTTGAAGACTAGTGACTCCATTGCACAGCTCATGCTGAGAAGTAGATACCAAGGAAGAAGTGCATCTAGATATCAGGTAGATGCTGAGTTAGCAAAGTCAACTGAGACATTGGCATAGGCTTAGCACAGAAACTAGGAAGACTTGCTTTATTAAGCATTTGCTATCAGTGGAGCCCTCAATACAAAGTTGATAGTTGATCTCATTTCTGATTTTAAAGATTCTTCCAATGTTTCCTGATAATAGATACCATGCTTCTAGTCTTTTCTCCTTTTCCTATGAGTTTGTATTATGATGATTTTTTTTTATCAGATGCTTTTCTTGCATTTATTAAATTGGTTGTATGGTTTTCTTTTTTTAACCTATTAATGTGCAGAATTCCATTATAGATTTTCAAATACTGAAAACCATCCCTGCTTTCCCGGGGTAAAAGTACCTTGAACATGGCATATTGATTTCTATCTACACTGTTCCATTTGACCATGCTAGTACTTTGTTTAAGGTCTTATATCTTTATTCATGAAGTAGAAACCTGAAAGTTAACCTTTTCCTAGTGTGTGCATGGTTTTAGTATTGGGACTATTCTGGTTGTGTGAAATGACTCGGGGGCATATTTCCTCTTTTTCTATTTCCTGGAAGATATTATATGAAACAGATGATTTCTTCTTTGAAAGTTTGGGAGTATTTTTGTCTAAAGCCATCTGAGCCTAGTGTTTTCATCGTGGGAATATTTTAAAATATTGCTTTCATTTCTTTCAGAGTTATAACACTCTTCAGGCTTTGCATTTTTGCTAAAAACAATCTCAGAAAGTTGTATTTTTCTAGTTCCCAACCTCTCTTATCCTTGCATCTATTTCAGATGCCTTTTCAGCCAATTTCCTGCTGTCTCCATTTTCCAATTAACATGGACTCTGAACACACTGAAAGGTGGTTTCTGCTTCCTCTGAAGCTGCTTTGACAAGGTTGCAAATGGATCTCCAGGATGCCAACTCAAAAGGATTCTTTTTAGTTCTTTTATTCTTTTCTTTTGACCTTTATGCTTTATTTTGAGATAGTTTACCAGCTGGTCCTTCCTGAAACATTCTACTCTGGCTTCTATGACCAAATTCTTTTCTAATCTTCTTTCTATCTGGTTATATTCTAAAAATCTCATTCATAAGCTGCTTCCCCTTTCTCTCATACCTTGTGAACATGTTTTAAGGTTTTCATTTTTAGTCCAATGTTCTTTTCATTCTATACAATCTCTTCAGATAATCCTATATACTCATGATTTGAACATCACTCCGGGGTAGATTCAAGTTTTGTGGGGCCTGAAGCTTATATAATTTTGGGGTTTCTCTTTGATAAAAAGAATACAAAATTGGGTTCCAGGTCTCACAGTGGAAGTAAGGGGTTTGAAACTCAAGCTTCATTAAAATTATAGTAAATTTGTCTCTGTCTACATTTGTAGATAGATGACTCCTAAGTTGGTTTATCTTCTTTGCCCTCATTCCTATAAGTTGAATTACTCATTGGACTTTTCTGTCCTACAGTGGAACTTAAGATAGAGGTTTTAGAACATGGCCCCAAAGTTGTTTGACATGCCTCCCTTTGAGAAGTGGGGCTTAGGCCCCTCTCTTTGAGTTTGGGCATGGTAATTGCTTGACCGGCAGAATACAGTAGAAACAGCAGGGTGCCAAGTTCTGGGCCTAACCCGTAAAGGGCTCACAGCTCCCACTTCTCATGTTTTGGAGTGTTTGCTTTTGGAACCCAGATATCCTATTGTGAAAAAGTCACGCAGCGGCATGAGAGCCCATGGAGGTCCCAGCAGGCAGGCAGCACCATCCGCCATGTAAGTGAACCATTGTGGAAGTGGATTTTCCAGCTCCCAGTCAAGCTGGCCTGCTTGACACCACTTGGGGCACAAATGAGATTTCCTCACTGAGGTCTGCCCCAATTACAGATTGGCAAGATTAAAAAAAAAAATGAATGTGACTTTGAAACTTTGAGTTTTGGGGTCATTTGTTACATAGCAAAAGATAGCTGGCTAGAATAGACAAATACCTGAACCTATTTCTTTCTCTGTTTGTCCTTCATAGTTAATGATGATGCCAGTGACACTGTCACTCATACATTACATGAACACTCATTCTAAATTTTTCCTATTCTCTCTTCCCTCATATCCAATTAATCATGGGGTTATATAGTTTCAGATTTTACCTCTTAAGTGTTGCTATCATGTACTTTTTTTTCCCTCTATCATTTGGTTTGTAATGCCCTCTGTATCTCAAAATATTTTGCAGAAGACTCCTAATATATTCTGTAGGATCCATTTTTGTCCTGCTCTAGATTAGTTACCTGTACTGCCACAAAAACGCTTACAAAAGGGGCACCTGGGTGACTCACTGGGTTGAGCGTCTGACTTCAGCTTGGGTCCTGATCTCATGGTTCATGTGTTTGAGCCCCACGTCGGGCTCTGTGCTAACAGCTCGGAGCCTAGAGTCTGCTTTGGATTGTGTGTCTCCCTCTCTCTCTGCCTCTCCCATGCTCATACTCTCTCTCTCTCTCTCTCTCTCAAAAATAAATAAACATTAAAAAAATTTTTTAATGCTTACAAATTCTAAACATTAATTTTCTGCTTAAATCCTTTTGATACAATAAACAGAGAATAATTAAAGATATGATGTAATTATCACATTTCTCAACTGAAGAAAATCTGAGTTTACAGATTAAAACATTGCAACACTAACAGGTATATATATTATTATAAAATTTCCTACAGGCATCCTAACCACCTCCCCACCCTCACTTCTGCCTCTATTAAACAACCACAACACTGAAGTTTTCCCAACAATGGATTAAAAAGAATGTTGTCTTGGATTTCTAATTTGCCCGTGGTAGAAAACAAAAAAACTCCCCACAATAGAACAATCTCTGTGGGATTTCAAGGTGTAGAGTTGTTAGTCAGAATTTTAATATCCAGCCAAATCATTATTTGTAAGTCAGAAATAGAAATGGAGGAAAAAAGAATATCACTCATATATACTTCCTAGAAACAAAAATGATTCTTAGTATTATTTACAATTTATTGTGTTCTATTTACAGTAAAACTTTCCATGCCCCATTATGTCATGAGATTGGATAATATCGCAGTAGATGATATGATATCGCCATGTAAATATAGTATCATTAGTTAATACTTTTCACATATTGAATAGCTCAGAAACATTTTAAAGCTAGTCTGGGGCACTAGCTGCTATTTTGAAATCTTGTTTTAATGAGGAAATCCGTTTTCAACTTCTCTGTATCTAACTTAGCAAACAATTTTTGGAGCATAATGTGGAAGTATCTGAAGTGATTTGTCTTTCTGTCACACAATGATAGCTTGGGTTTGAACATCTTATAGTCAAAATTCATACTCTTGATATTTAAAAGATGCACATATTTATGAGAATCCTGAACAATGTTTTTCTGAAAAACATTCCTTTTATTTCTTGCTGTTTCTTCAGATCAGTAAAATGTGTGGAGATCAGATACTCAGTCTGTTTCAAAGTGTGACACATAAGAACTGGCTTCAGTTTGACATGAATTGGCATTTCTTTTTGTTTTCAGGTTGCTTTGGGTCTGAATTATTAAAGAAAATGACTCTCCTAAATCAACAGGGGGCAGGTATGAAGGTTTAGAAAATAATACCAATATTTTGATACTGACAAAGAGTTTTGACAAAATTTTGACAAAGAATTTAATATTTGGAGTACAGAACACCAGGTATGCATGGTACCAATGACTTTTCCAGAATCACATATTAATTATAGGGATATCTGGGAATACAGGGATATTTTTCATAGCAGCTTGCAAGTGATTGCAGTACCGAAACCGTTTTTCTTTGGGGGGGAGATTTTAGTGACCCATTTTTTCTTCAGATGTTGTTACCACAGAAGTGGTTATGTTGGAGCATGGTGTATGTTCGTAGATGACAAATTCTAACCCAAATTCCACATACACAATAGTTATTTTAATCCAGAATCCAGAAGTCATTTTAACAGGTGATCTGGTAGGAAGTTTAACAGGCCAAAACAAATGAAGGTAGGTGACCCTGATGATAAGGAGGGTTTATATAAATGAGTCTTGGCCTGGGGTTGCTTTTTTATCTTTATTTTCTGTTTTAAAATTCTCTTAGTAAGTCTGGGAGGAAAAAGAAAGAGAACTAGTGGATTCTTGCTGTACGTCTTTTTAAGAAGCATGGGGAGTTGTGAAAGATACTGCATTTTTTTCTAAGGACTCAAATTACTAGAAAACTTGAGAAAGTTTGGGTTTTGGAGCACCTTGTGTTTGTTCTCCATTGAGTGGATGAGAAAGAGAGAACGATTAAGAGAACCGTGTCAGGTGTCAGATGATCCTGTTGTTAGGGTGTTGGGTTAAAATGGCTGGAAGGACTGGGTATTCAGCAGGCACAGCTCCTGAGTTAGGCATTGGTCCCATTACCCCCACCCCCCTTTTTGGTTCCTAGTCTTAGGAAAGAATAATGTCGGCAAGGAAAACCAGGCAGGATGGATAATGCAGATAAAGGAAGATGCTATCCTACAACTTAATTTGGTTTCACCCTAACCTCGGTGAAACCACAAAAGACTCACGTAACCTGAGATTTCTCATGCCTGGGTCCTGTTGATCCCTAGTTCTCTGAAACCCACAGAAAATCCTGAAGTTCTAACATTGTTTGGTAAGTCCCCACAGTCATCTCTTTACCGTCTTATGACTGAATGAAACATGAATGTTGGAGAGCGTCCTGGGTTTGTCAGCTCATCTTCTCTTTTCCAGTCTTGTCATTAATCATCTTTTTTATTACCCAATTGACTCTTTCTAGGTCTTCTACCACCTAGTCACATACAACGTATCTCTTTGTTGGGTTCTTGAAGACTTTGAAGCTTACAAAATACTTATTTGAATCTTAATCCTATAACTTCACCTTATTATGTAAGCAAATCATTTGCTTAATTGTTTGTTAATACAGGCTAGGGTTATCTATGAGTGGTACTGTTCTGTCAAATTTTAAGGTTAATGTGATATCACCATCTTGGAACTTTGGCCAAAATCCTAGCCAATGACCCTCTGCTGATTTATTTCTGCTAACACTGAACTTCCTGGGTCCAGAAGGATTAAGTAGCTCATTAGGGAATCACAAAAGCCTTCTTGACCATGAGGCATTCCTTAAAACTATTAAATGGGTCAAGTAAAATTGATTAGATAAAATTCCTGTGGTTGAAATTTTATTGATACACAGTTCATAGTTATCCAGAGAATTGCTAAGCACATTTGTGTTTTACTGTACTATACTTTAAAAAAGAGTCTTACCTAAGTCAGTTGTGGCTTGGCTTGAGTTTTCTTCCAAGGAGCACAGTAAGTGGGGCATTGCTCAGCTGAGAAAGTATGGTATAATAATAGGCAGGGAAGTGTAGGGTTTGGGCATCCAGTTATCAGGGTAAGAGGAAACCTGTACTTGCTCTCTGCCATTCTCTGATCTGTTACATTTATTTTCCTTGTACAAAAAGGTGACATTCTCTTTAATTGGGGCAGCAGGTTCTAAGAGTGTCCTTGATCTATATGGTGTGAAGAAGGTAATGGCTGCTGCTTTCACATACGGGGCACATAGTCTGTGTCTGAGTATTATGAGATACACAAACATCTCTCAAACTTACACCAATGTAAGTATAAATAGCTCCAGTGGACAGATCGAGAAGATGATCCCTGGAAAAAGGTAAGGGAGAGGCAGAATCCTGAATGTTGAAAGTCATTTCCTGAAATGACTATGAAAATATTTACTAAATTAATTGGAAGTGATGGGCCAAAAGTGACTAGATCCCATTTTCTATATCAAAAAGTATGGAGCTTGACCAAGAACCAAAGATGAGCTTTAGTGGGAGAAAAAAGTCTTTATTTTTTGCATACCAGTGGTTAAGATGTGTGATATTAGTCCCCAGGACACATGTATCTTTGTGTATTTTTACCTTTTCTGGACAGTAAGCTCATTAAATACTGAGTATCTACCATGTGCGTTGCATTGTGTGAAAGTAGGGGCTTCTGTTAGTTCATGATCAAATAACTTTGAGAGTCTTTCTCTTTCCACCTCTCTCCGGGAGCTTGTATTCAAGCTCTAAAATGCAGCTCTTCATCTCCTCTTTGAAGCCTTCCCTGAGTGTAACAATCATACATTAATCAGCCCCTGCCGTAAATTTCTGTGTGTAGTACACCTATTCTAGAACTTACCCCACCGACCATGTTTATTTGCTAAGCTGCCTGTCCCTTCCCAGTGGCTTATGGGACTGAGTTCCATGCCACAGAGGCTAGTTCCTCCTTCCCTCCCCCCACTTCTATCACTACCTCCAGCCCCACACATTCATTCCCCAAGTGTCTATGTGAGTTTGGCTCTTAGTAGCATTTCAATAAAGCTTGCTCAATATATGAGTTACTGTCTACCAGTGAAGCAGAAAGTTACTCTCCTTCAAAGTCACACACAGTTGTAAGAGGTATGACTAACTGAACATTTGCTCCTGCACACTTTACTTACATTATCTAATTTAACCTCATCACAACTCTATGAGGTTGGCATTATTTTACTGGCTCCTTTATTGATAAGATGGTGATATTAAGAGATCTTAAGTTGCAAGCTCATCTTGCATCTCTGCGCTGGTAAGTAGTAGAACAGGAAATGAAACCTCGCCTGCTGGACTCTGAAGCCACATTTATTCCACTAAATTAGGTGGAATCCCACAAAAAAGAATGACCTAAATCTTAAAATGTCATTATTGATTTGCTTCTCTGTTTTTTTTTAAACAACATATAATAGAGTATTGTACAAACACTGACTTTCCCAGCTCTGGATACATGCTACCTTTTAGCATTTAGGTGGAAAGAAAAATCTCACAATATCCTTCCGGTGTCATAATCAATACACTCAACATCCATCAAGCTTTTAGTGTGCTAAAGAGAAGAGTGTAGCCAGGCTCTGAGATGTTCTTAGAACTCGAGACTCTGGGCTCAAGAGAGTCCAGGAAGACGCCTAGTGCCTGGTAGATATGATAGGCCAATCTGAGTGTGTTTATTCAGATAAACTTATTCCTGAAAGATCTGAGGTAAATTCTTGGTCTCTCAATAGAAAGAGATATGCGAGCTAGAAGATAAACATGGAATGCCTGTGTGGAATGCCTCCATCTCTGCAAATGGAGGATATTAGAGAGCCTGTCTTTGGATAAAAAGTTCCTCCAGGGTGGGGAGGACGGGTCTCCTCATAATACCTGGCTCACAGCATGCGGTGCTCACCAGAAGTGCTCAGTAAGTGTTTGTTGATAAAGAGCTCTCCATGGTATAGATAGGCTGGAGACAGCCCCAGAGGACATACCGGCATAAAAAAATAGACTACTCCAGATTTGAGAATAAGGTATAGATTATGCTCAGCGAGGCTTAGGGAGAAGAGAAGCTGTGGCAATCAGAGTGTCTGCACAAAAATCTTAGACATAATCTTTTAAGGAGACTGTAACAGTGGAGGAGGAAGCACCATGGCTCTATTAGTAGCTGGTGAAATAGCAGGGCACGCATTCCATAGAATAACTCCATACGGGGAGAGGGGAAGACGGCATCTTTTATTACCACACCTTCCCCAACAGCTAAACCGATAGCCTTGCAGTGCAGAGCTGCTGACAGCATGCTGCGAAATGACAAAAACCGCGCAGCACTCTGAGCTGCTAGAATGTATTCATCACGCTCTGCGCAGAGAGCAGGAAAATCCCACGTACAGTGTAGTCACAGCCACGTGTCCTCTGTGTGTGAAGTTCAGCCTCCTGCCTGGGATTCTACAGTGGAAACCCAGGGAACAGGGCAGGTATCTGCAGGTAGGAAAGGAAATATAAGGAAAACCGCAAATTCTCATAAACCAGCCATAAAAGGTCACCTTCCTTATCACACCTATTAATCTATTAGCACAATTGGTTTTTTTGAAACAGTGAAAATGCTTAAGTCTCTGGGAAGCAGTGAGAGAAGGATCAGTTTTTACAAGAATCTAAGATCATTGCAGAGATGACATTAACATAAAATGCTATTTTGGCCTCAAAAGCTAGCTATACATAGTAATTATAGACATTTGAAAAGAAAGACAAGAAATTTTAGGAAATACTGATATTTCCACCCCAAAGAGATATTTACTCTTAACATTTTGGTGAACATATTTATGGTCCTTTGAAAATGAGATCATGCTCTGAATACTGTTTAATAATTTTTTTCACTTATAAATATATAGGGAGCAATTCCCCAGGACAGTATGTTTTTGTAATTAAAATTACAGAAGAAAAGTGCACATGTATCATGCCAAGGCACATTGTAACATCATTTTTTCAAGTTTATTCATTTATTTTGAAAGAGAGAGTGAGAGAGAGAGAGAAACAACATGAGTGGAGGAGGGGCAGAGAGAGAGGGAGACAGAGAATCCCAAGCAGGCGTCACACTATCAGCACAGAGGAGCCTGATGTGGGGCTTGAATCCATGAAACTACGAGATCATGACCTGAGACAAAATCAGGAGTGGGACACTTAACCGTGTGAGCCATCTAAGTGCCTCTTAACATCATTTTTAATGTCTACAGTATTTCATTCTCTGGATATATCATAATTTAACTCTTATTTTGTTTTTACTAATACAAGATGTCCCCACATTTCCCTTCACTATTATAAACAATGAGTATAAACAATATAAACAAAAGAGCATCGATGGAAATATATCTTTGCACTAATTTATTTATTTTACTAAAATTGGAAATACTGGTTTAAAAAAGACAAGCTTTCTAAAGCCTTGCCTCACTGTTTTCCAGAATGGCTATGCGCTGTTTCTCCTCCCACCCACAGTGTGGGAGCACGTAAGAAGGGCTGGGTGGTGTATCGTATAAAAATTGCAAAGGGTTTTCTTTCTCTACAAACTATGTGTATTTCGTCAAGCATGTATTGCCTGAATAAGTTCTTTGATTTTGTTTATTTTATTGGGACTTTTGCCTTTTTGTTTCAATTTACAAAATCTCTCAATGTAGTCATTAATGCATCTTTTATTTGACGTATGTGAAGGAATTCTCATTTTGTCACTTGGCCTTGAAGTGTGTGTGTGTGCGTGTGTGTGTGCACACGCGACCTTCATTATTCGTCGACTCTGTGTTTGCATCTTTGCCTACTCACTAAAAATTGCTTGTAACCCCAAATCAATATTTGTGGGGTATTGTGGTCATTTGTGGACATGTGCAGAGCAGCGAAAAATTTGAATCGCGTGACATGAACAATCCCAGCGGACGTCCGACAATGCAACCCTGCACCTCCTCATTCCACCTCAGACTGTAAGCAAGTGTCCTTCCACCGTCCACTTACTGCCACATTTTTCACAGTTTTCTGCTTTTTTTGTGGGAGATTTCACTGTTTAAAACGGCCCTCAGGGCAGGGCTGAAGTGCTGTCTAGTTCCTAGTGCAGGAGGCTGTGATGTGTCTCACGGAGGAAAGCAGGAGCTTCCTTCAGGCACGAGTTATAGCCGCTGCTGGCTGCGATTGCGGTGTTAATGGATCCACATTGTATATTAAGTAAGGGATCTTTAAACAGAAACACACATAAAATAAGGCGATATATCGACTGGCTGACAATAATGTTGGGATCTGAGTCTTGGAAGACCCTTGTGCCGAATTTCCCCCAGGAGTAATGCCTCAGTATTTGCTAATTCTGATGACTTTATAGGATGTAACTACAGCAAATCACAAGAATTAAATATATCTCTATCTATATATTTTGTTATTGCTATATATACGCTATCCATATTTATATATGTTCTTTACATGTGGGCATTTACAGTTTTAATTGGGTCAAATAGTTCAGTTTGTTCTTTGTGGATTGAGCCTTGGTGTTGTGCTTAGTGCTGGGAGAATATTTGTTTTACACTTTTCATATTTTCCATGTGGGGGATCTCTACTGGAGTAACAACTGGCTTCTCTTTGGACTGATCCTTGTCTGAGTGGTGAATTTGGGAGGAGAGATAGCCCCTTTGCCTTTAATCTATCTCCTGCAGACAGCACGCGTCCGTCCTCTGTTTCTGATCCTCGTTTCACAAGGTGGCCCCCCATGTGAAGGCTTACAGGTGGTCAGCCCTTCCTATAACCGAGAAAGTCAACTTCTGGGGTAGATACAGCATTAGCAGGGCCGTTGTCCTTGCTGACTTAAGCTGTGTTCTCCGATGTCTGCTCTATCTGAAAATGTTATCTCTATGACTCTTGGTCTGTCTCTCTTTTGGTTACAAACTTAAGGCAGGGAAAGGAGGGGTGTTTTTGTAATAGGCTCCTTCACTTAAAAAGGTTGTAAAGACTGCGGCTTCTGTTTTGGGTGCTCACTCTCTTTGATCACTTACCCTGGGAGGAAGCCAGACGCCATATTGAGAGGCAGCTGGTGGAGAGGCACCTGTGGTGAAGGCTTCCTCCTAGATGGGGCTGCTGCCCCATCTGACAGCTTGAGAGACCTTGAACCGGAGGCACCGAACTAACTTGCACCCAGATTCTGACCCATAGAAACAGGAGATAACATTGTTGTTTTAAGCTTAGGTTCAAGGCAGTTTGTTACTCAACATTAGATAACAAATACTCACCATTAATTAGCAGGCTGAAGTAGAGATACGTCACAAAAAGGTTCTGTTAGGGTTGGAAGTAAGGTAACAGGGACAGCAAAGACAAGGTTTTAAATGTCATTCAGATATATAGTGCAGTTTCCTGTACAGCTCACCCCCTCTTTCATGACGAAGGAGCATTTATGTAGTTAGAGGGCCTTGGTCCTCCCTGACCTTGTGAGAGCAAAGTTGGCTGCTGTCAGCTTTTACCCCATGTATGCAAAGCCCCCATGGCCTTCTGGGTATAATAGTTTCAGAAGTCCTAAGGCTGCTGTGCACGGTCAGTGCATCTTACACTCAGCCACTTATGGGGACCACTTATAGCCCGATATGTGCCTCCTAGCTAGAGTGTTTCCAGATGCCTGTTTTTTCTACTTCATTAGTGACCATAATGTAGGGATATTCCAGAAAGAAGATTGGGGAGAATGTAGGGATCCTCTGGAAAAACATTGGGTTTAAGTGGGAGAGTGTATTATGAAGGTCAATTCACTACTCACCTTTTATAGGGATGGTATTCAGTATAGCTGAAACCCACAAATGTGTGAATCTTTTACTCTCTAGGTCTCTCCTCCCCCACTCCCCTGAAAAGTCCCTTTTCACTTTAAAAATGATATATTCATGCATGGTTTTATCTAGTTCTTCTTTGGTTTATGTTTTTACTCTTAACTTTTTGTTTTAGAGTAGCTGAAATTGCTGGTGAATTTCTGTTTCTAAAGAAGGCACTGTTACCCAGGGAAAAGAGAGCACACCCTGTTAGCCCCTACTGTATCTGGGAAGGGGCTTCTCTTGTTCCTACCAGCCTTGTTTTCTGGCATCTGAGTCCAGCTCTTATTTACATGGCCTATTATCAGAATTTTTAATCTTGATTCTTGAAGTGTTTGACACTCAGCCTGTTCTGATGACGTGTCTCTTCTTCCCATTGAGTGTGTCCTTTTAGATTCATGTCTTCTTCTTCTTTGCTCCATCAGTACCCTTTAGATCTTTGGCGTTTCCACTCAGATTTGAGCCAAAGAGTGGTGACTCTGTTCAGTCTCAGTCTGATTAAAGCCCTGTTGACTTCACATTGATTTTTTCTTACCCTGAATGTCATCACCCTTCGCCTCCTGTGTGCTGGTGGCAACAGCTGTTCTACTCTTGCCTTGTAGGAAATAAAATGACAGATACACCCAGTTCTGCTCAGGTTCTGTGACAGCTTTGTAGATATCATACATCTCTCTGTGTGGAGACCCACGTGTTGGGTGTGTGGGCAGCTGCTCCTCTCTAGCACATTGAGATCACCATGGTAGATATCAATACTCCAGGGAGGGGACCGAAAGACACAAAGACAGTACGTTAAGGAGAGACAAGCTGAGACTAGTACTCTTAATTCATCTGATATTACCAATACTGATCCAAAGACCTTGCCTGTGGCATGTGCTAGCAACAACACTGGGTATTGTTATCCTTTCTCTGCCAATCAAACTGCTGAGGCAGCCCATCAAACTGCTGATTAGCAGTGTCCGAAATATAGTGCTACACCATGGTGGCTATACCAGGTTTAGGATGCACTCATGAGGCTTACCCCAGGTAATGACATTTGAACACTCATGCATCCCTATGTTTAGAACAGAAAAATTACTCTAAACAGGAATATGGGATAGAGAGCACCAGAATGGTGCAGTCATTTTGCCATACTGAGGGGTAGAAACTGGTTGGCACTGGCTGGTTGTACTGCCCAGCCATCTATTGGGTAGCCTCGAAGAGAACCCAGTGGTTGCATGGCACAGACCTTCATTGGTGCTTCTGCCTGGGTGGTGGGGCCGCTGTACCCTGGACAGTGGGACATAGGGGAGATTCTTCCCGTGAGTAACAAGAGTGGACAACCTCCTTCTCCTCAAGGCCAGGTGGGCAAATTCTTATTTTCCCTGCACAATCATTTGGCCTCTGTCTTTGTTCCCTCCAGGGGTCTGCAGCACATTATAGCACACACAGAAGCCTTACTAAATTCACTCAGCAAGACTTAAATGATAGCTGACAAAGGCTGTCCTTACTGAGCACTGAAATGTCTCTAATGAGAAAAGCTGTCCTCCAAAATAGAATGGCTTTGGACATCATTACTGCCCCACATGTAGTTGTCTGTGCCGTTATCCAAGCAGAATGCTGTGTATCTATATCTGATGAGTCTGCTAATGTATCATGTTTATTAAATCTCATGAGGACACAGTGAACACCCCGTGTGATCCGACTCCCACCCTAGGGGACTTCATAAATCTGTGGTTTGGATTATGGGGGTTTGGTGGACAAAAAGTATCACTCACTTTGTGAATCATGGTCTCAGTCTGTGTTTTCTCCTGTATGTGCCTATAATGTTGCCATGATATTTGCCTTCAATGCAGCCAACTAGGCACCAGACATGCCCCTCAGTGCTAGGGTAATCCCTTGCTGACTGCTTAGGGCACATTGCAGAAGAGGGGAACACGTAATATTGTAAGAGTCGACCATGAGGGTTGGAGTGTTGGAGGAGGTCAAGGCGAGGATGTGACCTCTGGTTCTCCCAAGAGCTGGACCCAGGCAATCAGAGGCTTCTCATCCTGCCCCTGTCCTTAGAATGTATGTTCTGCCCATCTTTCCTGTTCTAGGAGCCACTTTAGGGACATAGCCTTAAGAGAGTAATATGTTACTGAATCCATCTGGACAATACATGACTGAATCCTGTTAAGTCCCCTATACAGTCTTAAGATTCTGGCAAGTGGATGCAGAGGTCAACTCATCTTGCAGCCATCCAGGATAAACTCTACATGTAAGTTCCCTTGTTTATTAAATCTGCTACTTATCAAAAAAAAATCAGAGGGGGGAGTCAAACTCAATCAAAATAAGAACTGGATTAAAATCCTATTTCCCCCCTTTACTGGGTGTGTAACCTATCATGTTAACCTTTAAGACCGAGTCTCCTCACTGTAAAATGGTAATGATTATAATAACAAATATGAGAGAATGCTTGTGGGTTACCTACCACAGGGCTTGAAGATGATAGAAGCTTGATTAATGTTGGTTAAATGTATGCTTCATTCTGTTTCCTTCTTTTCTACCTTGGGTGATATATGAGGTATCTTTTGATGTGTTCATAGAATAAACATCAAAGTACTACCCATGCATCACTTGGCAGCTTATTCTGTCTTATTCCATTCTGTAAACCACTAAAAGGAGCAAGGAAATAATAACTTCTTTTAGGGCCCATGACTCTTCCAAGGATCTTGTTATAGTCAATGTCTGATCATCTGTTCACAGAAGGTGTGTGATCTCATGTCATCAACTCTTGCAAGTTCTCAGTGCCTTCACTTGAGGCTGTCCTTTGGTCTAGGTCATCCTTTGCTCACACCTCCTGCCTTTATCTAGCCCAGCATTGTGTTTGGGAAACAGTTTTTGAGACCCAGTTTCAGGAACATTTTATAGCCATTCATGCTGTCCTTTCTCAGGTGAATGGACTACTTCCCGCTCTGTGCACACTTTGCATCCTATTGTGTCTCACGTAGAACCTGCTATTCTCTCAGCTCCTGGCTTGTTATTGTGACCTTTCTTTCCATTTACTGCCCCAAGACCCAGCACAACATTTGGCATATAGTAAGTGTTAAATAAATATCTGTTGAAGGCATGAGTAATGAATTAATGAATGATGAAAGATATAGAGTAATTATGATGGAATGACTATGATGGATGTCCAAGACATGCTGTCTTTGGAGTGCTGTAGGATGTCAAATGGGGGCTTCAGATAAGGATATGGACACTACTTCCTGTTTTCTGCAGATATAATCATGAGGCTGAGTAAGGTTGAGAGGTGACTGGGCTGTTTGCTGAACCAAAACACTTCAGCCAAAGTTCTAAATGTCTACTTGTTTTTATAATCTGCTTGGGATAAATACACCTAATGTATAATACACATAGAGCTCTGGTGGGGGTTGGAGAGCGGGCAATAACCTCATGTGTACATTTTCTCCTGGGCATATTACATGAATATTAAATCTGGTTGGTTGAAAAGGCCTTGGAAACAACAATATTTTTTCTTTTGAAAATTAAAAGCCCTTAATGTGTTTTCTTAGTGTTTTCAGTGATCTGCCTTATTTTAAAATTAAGGGAAGCAATTCTTTTTTTAATCCTTTTTTAAAGTTATTTTTGAGAGAGAGAGAGAGAGAGAGAGAGCAAGTGCACACATGAGTGGGGGAGGGGTAGAGGATCCAAAGTGTGCTCTGTGATGACAGCAGAGAGTCTGATGTGGGGCTCACTCACGAACCATGAGATCATGACCTGAGCCAAAGTTGGATGCTCAACTGACTGAATGACCCAGGTGCCTCGGGAAGCAACTCTTGAATAAATAAGTAAATTGGGAAGAAGAGACAAGTTGTTCTTATGATGTGATTCCTAGATACCCCACTCCAAATAATACATGAAGACACCTGTCTCTCCAAGAGATTCTCACCCACCACCCGTCTTGAGTGTGGGTTGGACTTAGCGACTTTTCCCCAAAAAATAAATAAAAGAAAGAGTAAAATAATAAACCTAGAGTAGAGAAACTTGGCCAACCCAGGCTTCATAGAGGATGAAGGCTAGTGTCACCGGTGACATTATATGGATATCAGGTACCCTACAAAGAAGTGATGAGAAGGGCAATTCACCTCTGTGTTATTCGTTCTAAAAACTCACAACACCAGTGTAATCATGAGAAAAACAAACAAGAGGGAAGCTCAGATTGGAGGGCATGCTATAGGCTACCTAAGCACTCATGAAAAACAAGGAAAGATTGAGGAACTGTCACAGGTCAGGTGAGGAGACGGGAACCTTAGTGCAGCGTGGTGCCATACGTTGGATCCTGGGACAGCAAGGACAGTGATACAGAAACTGGTGGAATCCAAATAAAGTCTGGAGCTCAGTGAAGATCCATCTGTCAATATCAGTTTCTTAGTCTCTCCAAATATACAATGACACTGTAAGATTAAAAAAAAGGGGGGAACCCCGTAAGGGATATGCAGGCACTCTCTGTATTACCTTTCAACTTTTTGGTAAATCTCAAATTGTTTCAAAAGAAAGAGTTTAAAAAATAAAGGAGGCAGATGTCTTAGTCACTTTATTTCCTTTTTCAACCCATAGTCAAATGACAGACACCTTCAGAAGTAGACAGGGGAAAAATGAGCCGTGGATTGCTTTGGTATTGAGAAATTCCTGCTGTATTACAAACTCCTACTGTACCAAAAAACTTTCCAAGAGAAAAGCACCCAATTAAGAAAAACAAAATGGAAAGAAAACACGAATATCTTGCAGGTTCTATCATCTATACTGGCATTTGTACAAGATAAAGGTAAATCCCTTTTGTGTGGTAAAGCTTAACAACACAAAGATTGGTCTGTCTGTTGACCTTTTAAAAACACCGTTGCTTTGCTTTGGGGGAAGCTCTAGGTATTACTTTCCCAGATTTAACAACGAAAGTTTTGGTCATCTGTGAGGACAATGGGTTAATTAACCCTTTTACTAGCGACCAAGTGCAATATGTTTTCTAAGCAAAATTCTTTATATTCAACATGGAAACAAAAATGAGTGATAGACACTTCTCTGGCAATCTACCAAGACCGAGGAGAGAAGGTGAGTTTTCTTGTGTACAGACTAAAAATACTCCTCGCTCAAATCACGATTTAGAGAATGAAATTTCACAATGTTTGCCTCTTTGATTTTTTCATTTGCGCCCAGCACCAGCTCCGCATACATGTCAGTTTGTATTCTTAAATGCACGTGAAACCAAACCCGAGGCTTTTGCGGGGCTCTAATTGCTATATGATTTGACGTTACTGTGCAGTGAAGCTGTGCTAGTTAATTGTTTTCCTGACTGAATTTCCATTTCTTTTTCTCCCCCTGCCCCCATTCTGCCTGAAGGAGCCTATAAAGCAAAAAACAAACACACAAGAGTCCCTCGGAAGAGCGTCTTTCACTTTCTGAAGCATCAGAGGCTCATTTGCAGTGGGTAGCAGCCTCCTCATCATGTGGGTGATAATGATGACGGGTAATTGTAATCCTTAAGTGGCTTCAGCTTATGGTGGTTATGGGAGGGAGCAAAGTGAGGATGGGTGTGTGGAAGAAAAATGCGGTTTACCCTGCCTTAATGGTCTTTCCAGCATTTCAGACAATAGAATAAGAAAGTCATCTCTTGCTAGACTCTCTGCCAGCGTTGGTATGTGGATTTGGACTACAGTCCATTGGTACATAGTGTGATATGCTGCATGATTACTGGAGGGAAATTCATGGAAACAAATTAGATATTTGATTAACCACTTTAAATAATGATCGATTTATATGACTTCCTGTACACTGCCTTTTTCATACTAATCAATAGCTCAGGCAATATATAAACAACAGCCTTCTGGAATAAATAATTGCATTATATAATGCTAGTTAAATTTAGAAATTGCTATTTTATTGCATTTCTCACTCATAAAACATAGTGGCAAATAGTAATTGAGATTGAGTTAGAGTCTCATAATGTTTTGCTTCACAATCCAACCAAGGAATTGTTTCTCTCTGAAGACCTATAGAAAGACATCCCTTGGGTAATAATGGATGACTGAGGAAGACCAGGATGGGGAGGTGCGGAAGGGGGCTGGGGAAAGAAAATGTATCTAAATGAGATTAGAAGGGAGGGGGATGGGGGAGAAGAGAAAATAACAAACTTGATGTGGCATGTTGCCTCTTTGGGATCCCAGTCAACCATTTTAATAGAAATGGGCAGGAAGACAAGGAAGAGCCCAATTGGAAAACACTGAGAAACAGGCCCTGTGTCCTCAGGAGAGCAAAATGTCTCAGACAATAAGATGGGAAATTTATTATGAAGAAACAAAATGTGCTGTTTCCCTCTCCTTGGTATTTTTAAAGCCCTTAGCTTGACAGGAGAATGTATGCTCTCGTCATTTCAGAGACATCACTGGCTGCTTGGAGACCAGATGTTTACTGGTTATGAATCAATGATCTCCTTGCCCCTGTCCCCAAGGATAGGTGGATTCCCCCACTTCTAAGATAATTCCATCATCATCTCCAAGAAAAATAAAGATCTCCCAGGTGTCTAGAAGCAGATGGGGGAAAATGGAGCCAAATTGCCCTAGTTCTAGAATTGAAGGTGTACCCTCATCCCCGTGCAGAGGATAATAAGCAGTACTCTTTAAAACAGAGTTTTCTAGAAGGGCAGTGCTTTCCGTTGAAGAATATGTGAGTAGCTATATTCTGAACACTCTTTACAGACACCAATAAATGTTCCTTCAAAATTGTAGCTGAAAATATGAATGGGATAGTAAGACCCACATGGAAGGGAAAAGAATCAAATGAAGTCCAACTGGGACACAAGGAAAGAACCATCTAGAGCTGTTTCTGCAAAGCTATGTGAGGGTGTGGTCTTGAAAGAATTGCTCTTCCTTGCCTGGAGTGTTTGACAGCATCTCTGGAGATAACCAGAGTGACGGGAGAAGTCCAATACCAGTTCAAAACCACTATGCTAGTTGTGTCTACAGTTTTTTCCTCTTTGCCTCAACCTGGAATGAACTCTCTCATTTTTTGCTCTTAATTAAATTTTAGCTCCTCTTCAATGTCAGCTCAAATTCTACCTCTGCTTTAACAAACCCCACTCCCGGTGTACTCCTCCTCTTCTTCTGTTTTTGAGCTTTTATCACTAATGCCAAATGCTTTGATTATATGGATTCTTTCATTTTTAATAAGCTCTTTGTCTTTCTAACTGAAGAGTAAGTCCTTTGAGGGCAGAAGTCGGATCTTGGTTTCTTTTATGGTTTCGCCAATAAGCTTGTCACAGTGAGGAACTTCAGGATGATGACTAACAAATACTTGTTAGTTAGTTGGTTGAATGATTCAGGAACATGAAGGTCTCCAGGCATTTCCAGCCTAGAACAGGACATTTTCTTATGGCAGATATGATCATTTTGGAAAGTATTGGCATGACCACATGTCATTAAGCTCCAGATCACTGCCCTGGCATAAAGTAATATGCTTAATCAGTCTGTCCATTAGAATCCAACAGGGGAACCTTGAACACAGAATTTAGAGTGTATTTGCTTTCATTGTCTGAGCAGGCAGAGATCCATTCATGTTTCTTCTTCAGCCAAATTTACCTTCCTCTTGGACATCCCTGTCCTCTGTTGACCGTTTGGGACAGACCAATCAACCTGGCTTTGCTAGGGCTCTAATACTGAATCAATAGCTAGAGACGTGGATGACTTGAATAGGCATAGTTCTGAGAGAATTTAGGGGGTCCTAAAAGTGTAAATCACTTCATGATTTGTAGATGTGGGGAAATTGTAGTACTTAAAAATGTAATTAAGATCTGGAGTTACAAACTGCAGTGAGGCAAACCAGTACAAAAACATGGCTCAATCTTACATGTGTATGGTTATGTTTTCAGGACACTGCAGCCTGGAACTATGGACTCTAGAGTGTGTGGTTTATGCTAATGGAAGTCTCAGGTTCAAGCCTTTTTGGCATCATGATTGGAAACTCAGTCCTCCAAAGTTCCCCATTTCTCATTGGCAGGGTCCCTAGGGTGGTTCAGATGCTTTTGGGGGTAGCATTAATGTTCCTCTCTTTGCTACCATGAGGTCATCATTCAGCCTTTCCTCTCATTACATGGCTTTGCTAGTTGCTGTGTTTGCTACTTCCTCTGTGAACCATAGGGTTCCCACAAACACCGTCTTGTTGATCAGGGTCTGAGCTTTCCTCGGATTTGTGATTCAGGGACTTGAATAGCTGTAATGCATCTTTTCCAATTCATTAAAAAGAAGACAATTGTTTGACTATTATTTACTCATTCTCTCATTTAGTACCTCATTCCATAAGAGATTAGAGATAGTGTAATAAATGAAGGAAAGCAAAAAAAAATAGCTGTGGAAATCAGGAGCAAAGGAGAATATAGGCAGAAAACTAATAAAACAAGGAGTGAGTATAGTATATTAAAAGACATATTACAGGTATATGGTCCTGGAGAGTTTCTAGATGTGGGATATAAATTTGGCTTAACAATTCTTAGCAGCCATAACAAAGATGGAAACCAAACAGGAATAGAATTTACTCTGTTCATATTTACAAAGTGACTATTTAGGAGAATACAGCTTTTCCTGATACTGAGAGTAACAGGAAATGTTTCCCCATGGGTCTTGGTAAGGAGGATACTATGTCAAGGTAGTGGATGATGCCTTCAACAACATCTTTGTGTTAGATTTGTTTCGTCCTTCAGTGTTAGATTATAATGTCCTTCAATGTCAAGCTGATGGCTGTACAGCTTGCTAGAGTTCTTGCTTGATCTAAGGCTGAAATTTGAAATGTCTGGGGGAATTGACAGACTGTGTATTCTCCAGACACCCTTCCATCAATATTATTTTGGGCAAGAGCTTCCTACCTGTCTTAACTCCTAAGAGGCAGCATAGTGAGTGGTTAAGCAAGTCCCAGCTTTGCTACTATGACCCTCAGTTTCTTTAGCATGAAAAAGGGATAGTGCCTTCCTCATAGAGATGTTTCTAACATGAAATGAGATCATGTATGCAACGTATGGAGCCCTGGGAGTGCTTGATAAATATGAGTCACTATAATTAGACCCCAAACAGAGTGGCTTTCCAAGTATCAGTGCCTTTCAAGGAGATATATTGCACTTTTTAAAAAATTATTTGCCCCTATTTTTCTCTGAGGAGTAGGAAGAGTTTCAGAGTGCCACTATGGGGTATTGACACCTTTTGCTGACGTCTGAGCAGTGTCCCTACGCTGAACTTATGGACTTGACCCTTTATGCAGATGGGTGATAACCTCTGATGTGTCCAACCAGGACAGGCTCTCATGGATGCAGAGGCCCAGAAGCAGGTGCCAGGAAATGAAAATAGGTCAAAACCAAGAGCAAATATTGAGCTGTGGTAGTGGAGGGGAGCACCTGCGCATGTGCACACGGGCTCAGAGAGTTCTGCTAGAGACTTGGTTGTTTTCCAACTGGCCTTTATTCCTGTTTTCTCCTCGTAGGGCTTTAAATGCACTAAGGTGCAACCTAGGAGAGATTTACTTAGGAGAAAAAAAGGTATTTTTTAGTGTATCTGTGAGTTTATAAAACCAAGAAGGATAAGGATGAATTGAAGATGGGACAATTCCTGGGAAGCTAGAGCTGTTGGCTCCCATTATAGTCATTAAAAGAAGGTTAACTTTACACAGCAGCTGGCAGGCAAAGGGTACTCACCAAGGAGAGCGATAGCCCACGAATGTCGTCAGTTAGTTCAGGAAGATAAATCCAAAGCCGACATTTCCATGAAATGGCAGATGTTTGTAAGAATGCTCCCTACCTTTGAAAAAGTAGAGATTTTGTTTCTCTTATTGTTGTTCATTATGTGTTTTTGAGGTGGAGATAGTTTGAAGCTGGGATCAGAGGACTCAAATGTAGGTTGTGACTTTTGCACCCACTGTGGTAGGTCTATTGTTTTAGGAGGTCACTGTATTCCCCAAAGCATTCTCATTTATAAAAAGAAGGAGTGAAAATTTATTAGATTTTCTTGACTTCCAAAATGGTATGACTCGTTACAATTTTTATGATGACCTGGAGGGAACCCATACACTCCTATAGAGCGCCTCCTGTCACCCCTTTTCAAGTGCAGAAAAATGCCCTGGATAAGAGCTACCTATAGGGAAATTTCCATCTTCAGTCTGGAAATTTTGCTATGCAATTTCTTGTATTATTAAGTTCTTTGGGACTATAAGAAGGCCATTGAACATCTTTGGGGCTAATCTGCTACATATATAAGATAGTGTTTTTATACCTGTATCACAATCTTGATGTTTTCTGGATGGAAACCTATTTGTTTTATCTGTTAACATGAATGCAAGTGATAGGACCTCTGTGAAGCCGGGTTCACTCAGCAGGCTATCTGCAGCACCACTCCATCCCTTGCCTCCCCCAGCATACCTCTTCCCCTCCATGGATCCAGGTGCTTGGAATTCCATTATGCATTCATTACTTTAGGGATTTCCCTATCTTTTTGGGCTGCCCGTTAACCAGTGAGGCCTTGATGTTTTCATCTTCCTTTACAGGTAAGGGTGGTCTTCCTCATGCAGATGTCCAATTGCATGTGTGTAGCCCTCTTCCAAAGTGCTTCTGCTTTCTGACATATCCCACCAGCACAATACTGAGCTGACAGGAAGCATCTAGCTAACCCAGAACCACAGCTCCCAGGTTATAGAAATTTGCTACTTAAGTGTTTCAAAAGTTCTGAGGGCCGCCAAGTTTCAAATAAAAACCCCCTCCTGAGAGGCAATTCAAGAAGCAGCGAATTCTTCAATTGGAGAGGCAATCCCCAAGTTTGACTAGGTCTGTTCCTGTTGCATTGTGAAATGCCATAAAACTCACTTTGCCCACCATAAACTGACAGCTTAGAAAAGCTAGAATTCTTCACACTAACTTTATATCACATTGCTGTGTTTATTTCCTAAAGAGCCTATCTGTTTAAGACTATATTTTCTCTATTTAGTCTTAGTGATAAGAGGGTGTGGGATAATAGTTACACTTGAAAATAATATCTTGTTTCCTAGAGGCAGCTGGTTGCCAATTAAACAGGAATACTGTAAAATAGCAGGTGGATATTTACCCACAAATAACAGGGAACTGAGGAGACAGAGAAGGGCCCAGGAAAGAAGTTACTGTCAATAAAAAACGATTAGCAGCTTGAGTTGTCCTCATGCATGATTTTACCCCCTTATTTAGCTGAAAAGTCCTGACCTGTCCTTTTCCAACCTTTGCTGTGTTTAAGGTGAAGCTACGCACATCGCTGCTTATACTTGCGTTTACTTTGGATACTCGGGACAATTTTGTGAGTTGGAACATCTCCGTAGTTTACATCCTTCCCTGATCCCATGCTACCTTCTCTCTGAGCCCTCTCTGGCTCTCCAGACAGTTTGTCATTTCCCCTCCCTCTGTGCTTGCTTTTATATGATGGTGCTGATTTTAGCATGTGGCAATTCATTCACGTGTCTTCTGGGGCAGAGAAACTAGCAAATGGAAGGTTCTCAATAAACGTTTGTTGGATAAATGAATCAAGCCATGAATGAATGATGGAAGGGTGGGCTATCTCTTCA
The DNA here is from genome assembly GCF_006229205.1 of Suricata suricatta. Classification (NCBI taxonomy): domain Eukaryota; kingdom Metazoa; phylum Chordata; class Mammalia; order Carnivora; family Herpestidae; genus Suricata; species Suricata suricatta. Next base: position 88,181,065 of record NC_043704.1, on the reverse strand, counting down.
TGAGCAGTTGTGTTTCTGAGCTACTTTCCATTTCCATGGGAACTCCCCCAAATTTGGTGCTAGGGTGATCACCCTGGCTCAGCATTGTCAAAGGACTGCTCTGTCCCATCCTCTACAATGAGACTTTATTTGAAAGTCATAAGTAATATATTCTTACAGCCTTTCTCACAAAGAATGAGAGCTTGAACTACAACCCCCTCGTCATTTAGCAATTCATGGGGCAAAGCCTGCTGGCTTGGCACAACCACAGTCTTTGGTGAGACTTGGCCACTTCTGTCCTGGGACTTGGGACAGAACCTTCATGGAAGCTTCTCACCCTGAGCTGCACATATCAAGGAGAGCTCTTGGGTCTTGGATGAGGGAGGGGGCTTTGGGAGAAGATAGAGTTTGGTTTTTCAGCTGGCCCCAAAGAAGTTTGAAGCTTATAACTGGCACAGCACTTAACGCCTAACAGACACTTATAAAATATCGTAGGATGAGTGATTGAATCCCAATGCCAGACCGTGCCGGACAACTGGCCTTATCCTACACTAAAGCAGATTTTCCTTCTCTCCCGTACAGCATGCAGGCCCCGAGTTGCCCTTTGCCAACTTCTCTGCTGTTGTTAACTGAACGATGCTAGTGGCCAGTTTGCTCAGAGATAATATAAATTTCAATGTGGTTTATATGAGTAATGATATTGGAGGGGGAGGCGGTCAGGGGAGCCTGGCTCTACCATGCAATCTCCCATGGGCCATACTCCCTTGGGGGTTTCTCTTGGACTCCACTTCTGGGCAGGCCAATCTTAGAACAGGTTATACTCAGGCCTTTGAAGCATTTAGAGAGGGACTGATGCCAAGAGGAGGGTGGCTTTTGTCTGGTGTCTCAAGTAGATAAGGGTAATGTGCAGGTAAGCAGAGAGCATGGAAGAGACATCATCAACATGAAGCAGGCTTAGCCTGGGTCCTGCGATCATTTTAGGCTTGGGAACAGCTTTTCTGCCTGGTGTCCTTTTCTGCAGAAACGTCATCCTGCAAACCTGAGTGGCCTCTGGTTGTTTTCAACCCAAGGTTTAAGAGAAATCATACATAAACACGCACACACACATATATTTATTGTCCTCTTTATTGTTTGGTGAGCATGATACATTGAACTAAAAAACAAAAGCTTGTCTTAATTTCTGTCAGGCCTTGAAGACTGCTAAATGAAAGAGTAGATGGTGCCTTAGGACAAATCACTATGCGAATTTTCTCATAAGGTTATCTTGTTCCTGATTGATTCACTTTGTACAAGCTGGAAACAGCGATATGGACAGGAGCTAGATTTGGATTCAGCCTTCAAGGCTCTCACAGTTTTAGTATAGCAAGTAAGGCACAGATATGAGTGACTATTTTACAAGACAGGACATGGCAAGGGCCTAGGACACAGGTATAAAGTTCTGTGGAATCACAGAGAAAGAGGGCAAGGCTCTCCGAGGGGGAAAACCAGGGATGGGTCATGGAAGATGTGGGCTGTGAAGGATGGTGGGTGGATGTTCCATGACCAAGTAGGAAAGCAATTCGTGTGTTTATTTGGCTTGATTACAGAATGTTTGATGAGGGTAGAGAGAGGGAGAGAGCAAGAGAAAAGAGTCTGAGAGAAAGAAGCATGGGGACATGAGCCAGAGCTACTAGATTAAGTCACCTCAAAGCCCATCCTATTTGTGTCCTTCTAGTTATATGAAAAATAGGTTCCCTTCTGTTTAGGCCAGTTTGAGTTGAGATTTCTGTTAGTTGTTAACGGAAATTATCCTAACTGATGATAAAATTTTATTGGAAAGAGAAATTGGAGCCAGACGTTGAGGAATTCAGACAATATTTCAAAGGCAGTGTGGAGCCATTTAAGGTTTTTCAGCTGAGGAATGAAGTAATTAAAACTTTAAGAAGATTAATCTGGCAGATGTATGTAGGATGGTTTAGGGGAGGGAAGAGGGTACCCACAAGGAGGTGGTACGGTCCCTACAGTAAAAGTCTACACATGTGGAATTACAGTGATTAGAGACTCTAGTCCTCATCTTAAGTCAAATGCAGTTTCACACATTAAAATGTAAAATGAATCTCTGTATGGCTATGGAGCAATCCTAGATTAGCAAGACCCCCTCTTGGCCCTTCAATTGATTTGCATGATGCAGCTTGTGCTTGCCCTGTTCTAAGCAGATCTAGTATTCTTATTTACCCCGTACAAGGTAGGAAGGGTGATGTATGCCAGTAGACCCCTACATGCAAAAGGCATCTTTTCCTTAACTAAGTTTTGGATTTCCAGAAGTTTCTAGATAGACCCTTGATATTCATGAAAGAGCATTCACGAATTTCAAAATAAGCATTGAATAGTAGAGCACCTGGGACCTGATTCTGCTACTTATTCTATGACCCTGGAAAAAGTAATTCATTTAAGCCTCGGTTTTGTCAACTGTAAAATGGAGATGGTGAAAATATAAGTAAACATGGAGTAAGTTACAATAAATTTAGTTGTGTTTGTAGTTGCTACTTGTTTTAACTACCAATAGGCTTGGAATGGGAAGTAAAACATGTTTCCTTAGGAAGCATGAAGGTCTACTAGCCTGTCTCTGTAGGTGATTTTCTTTCTGATTCAGATACCAATTCAGTAGGCACTGAGGAAACAAACAGTTCAGATCTGATTTTGAAAGGGTCAACAAAAGAAATGGGCGATAATAAAGACACTTTTTGAGATATTTAAAATTCAAAGGATTTTGATCTTTAGTTCTTGTTGACTCACAGATAGGACTTGAAGAAAAAATATTATTGCAGTTTGAAAAGAAGAATTGAACCAATGAACTGGAATAGGGAAATTATGGCTTTCGAAGAGTGACAGTTCAAAAGAGAGATGTCGAATATTGATAATATCTACAAATGTTCTCTGTGGTTATGTGCTGAAAACTGATATAACACATTCCCTATGTTTGCTTTAATCTAATTTTAACTTAGCAAGTTGTAAAAGTAGTATTTTCTATTCATATATGACTAAGATCTTTTTTGCCTGGGCTTTCTTGGGGACTTCCCAATAATGTCTAATTCTAATGTCTAATGTCCAGTCTTGTTTTCTATTTAAACTTTTTATTTTGAAATAATTTTAGACACAAAAAATTGCAAAAATAGTGCAGAGAATGTCCATATACCCAGCTTTCTCTAATGTTAATATCTTATATAGCCATATAATGATTATCAAAACTAAGAACGTAATAATAGGACAATCCTCTTAGCTCAACTGCTGACTTTATTTGGATTCTCCAGTTCTTCCACGAATGTCCTTTGGTTGTTCTAATAGCCAATTCAGGATTTTATATTGCACATAGTCGTTATGTCCACACTGGATAGTTTCGTGGGCTTTCCTCATCTTTCATGACCTTGACACTATTAAAGAGAACTGGTCAGGTTTTATACACGATGTCTTTCAATTTGCGTTTGACTGTTGTATTCTCATGGGGAGATGGAAGTCCTGGCTTTTGGACAAGTATACCACAGAAGTGACATGTCCTCCCACGCAGGGCGTCATATCAAGGGGTTCTTGACGTTGATGTGTCTCATTGGTGGTAATGTTAACCTTGATCACGTGGTTAAGGTGCTCTCTGCCAATCTTCTCCATTGTAAGCTACTGTTTCCCCCTTGGTAATTAATAACTATCTTGAGGGAGATACTTTGAGATTATGAAAATATTCCACTCTTCAAAGTCTCACCCATGAATTTTAGCATCCACTTGTGGATCTTACCTGCACAGTATCACTGTGGCGTTCTAAAGGATTGTCTATTCCCCTCACCCCTTCCACATTATTAATTGGAATTCTTTTGTGAGGGATTTTTGATAATTACTTGATAAAATGACTTCCCAAAGAGCGTTTGCAACTTAAAAGTGACATTTTTAATTAAAAAAATTATTTTGATTATTACAAATGCAATACATAGTCAATACAAAAACCAAAGATAAGACAGATTTTAATAATCCATACTTTCATGCACAGGTCATGATCTTAATATCTTAAAGTCTGTCATCCCCATATGCTTTTCTCTATGCATATATAGTGCATGTATAAACAAACAGCTGATCATGCTGTGCGTGCAAGTTTGTAAACCTGCCTCTTTTAGTTAATGATACATGTGAACATCTTTCTATAGCAAGAGATAGGTTTCTATAACATTAACAAAATTTTTTTAATGTTATTTATTTTTGAGAGAGAGAGAGTGTGAGCGGGGGAGGGGCAGAGCAAGAGGGAGACACAGAATCTGAAGCAGGCTCCAGGCTCTGAGCTGTCAGCACAGAGCTTGACATGGGGCTTGAACCCATGAATCGTGAGGTCATGACCTGAGCTGAATTCAGACACTTCACTGACTGAGCCACCCAGGTGCCCCTATAACATTTTTAAAGAACAGCTCAATATTCATTATATGGATATATCATAATTTTGTTTAACAAATCATTTAACATTAGATATTTTCACTGCTATTACTTTTCCCTTTTACAAACGGTGGTGTGCCATTGCTATGCCATTATCCTTCTTTATATTAAATAGTGTGGCTCAAGGCCAGCGGCAACACTTATTGAACCCTCACACCTTGCCAGTGGTGCCGGTGCTGAGCGTTCCCATGTTTGAGCTTGTACGATGGCTGTGACTATTACCATGACAGCCTTGTGCGATGGCTTGGACTTTTACCCCCAATTCACACACCAGGCTGTTGAAGTTCACATTTGGTAGTTTGTCCAGTTTCGTTCAGCTAATCAGTGGAATCAGGACCTTAACCCAGGTTCTGTTGACATTAAGGACTAGCTCTTAATCACTGCCCAAAATTGATCAAGTTAGCTATGTCTTAAGTATATTTCTAAAACTGGAATTTCTGGTTAAGAAGATATGCACATGTTAAAGGCTTTTGATACATAGTATCTAATTGCAGTCCAGAAAAGCCTTTCAAGTTTACATTCTACTTCCAGTACAGGTAGGGGTGTGTGTGTGTGTGTGTGTGTGTGTGTGTGCGCGCGCACGCGTGCTTATGTGTGCATTTTCCTGACACAATGGCAATACTGGCTTTTATAACAACAACAACCCTGTTTGTTAAGGAAGGTTTTTACAGGGGTCTGCCTACTGACAGGAAAGTCTGGTGTGGTTGTTCTTGGCTTCCCAAACTTCCCCTTGGCTCCCTGATCCGGAATAACAAGGCTCTAGGGCGAGGAGCACAAAGAAGATCCTTGTTGAATGGGTGAATGAATGAATGCATAGATACGCCTGCCTCTGCTGGTGGCCTCACTTAGCCTGGCCCTTCCGTTGCTCAGGGAAAGGCCTCGCTCTTGCCCTGGCCTCAAGGAAAGGAGAGACCGTTTCCACTTGAGGAGGAGGGAATAAACAAAACCTGAGGGGTAGCTCTTTCCTTCCGGATCACAAACTCAGATATGCAAACTATCTTCTTTACCTTCCTATAGTAAATGTAACTTCTGACTTGGCAGAGAGTTTTGAATTTAGTCTTTTCCAAGTAAACTCCGTCCAACTGAGAATTTTCTCAACAAGTTCAGGTTTATCATCCAGTCACGTTCAAGTTCAAATTCCCCCTCAGATCTTTTTCTCCTCCCTCCCTCTCCTTCTTTGGGTGGATTCTAATCTCTTAGATGTTCATGCAAGTGTTGGCCACCTCTTCATTTTGACTTGTCTTGGACTTTTTCTGTATTTCCTCTCCAGACACACCCAGCGATGGCCCCTGGGCAGTCTGTCGGCCATCCTCGGGATTCCTAGGGCTACTGTTCTGATGCAGTCTCCTGTGCACCCCAGTGCTGTGTGAACCCAACCTCCCACCTTTGCCCATCTATACTTTCTAAGTGTTTATTTATTTTTGAGACAGAGACACAGTATGAGTGGAGGAGGGGCAGAGAAAGAGGAAGACAGGCTCCAGGCTCTGAGCTGTCAGCATAGAGCCTGATGAGGGGTTCGAACTCTAGGACTGGAAGATTACAACCTGAGCCGAAGTCAGGCACTTAACCAACAGGGCCACCTGGGTGCCCCTCTTATCAACTCTTGTAGACTTTGTTCTCCTAGGATCCCAAGGCAACTCTTCCTTATAAATACATTTACAACTCAGAAAAAAAAATATTTTCTCAAATCACACACCCTGATTCTGATTCAGAAAAATCTGTTTATTATACCTCTCACTGGCTTTGAAATACAGGGGGCTGTAGAGATAGCATTTCAAAGATTCAGTGGATAGGTTTTTATCTAACCCATTTACACATAAATGCAGCTGCACATTTCTCTCACTTGGACTCGTGTTGTCTGTACAAATGTTCATTTTGATATATGAATGCACCCTTGGCATTCACGGATTTAACATTCCCAGTTTCAACTATTTGCAGATGACCCAGAAGATTTATGACGTGTAGCAATTTGTTCTTCTGCTCGGCACAGATTTGAATCACATGCTGTCTGGCCGCAGTGGCCCGGGAGCCGCTCCACTGCTGTGTAAATGTAGCTGACTGCCCAGCATTGCTCAGTTGTAGGTTCACTATAGCCATTCCTCCTTACATCTTCCATTATTTTCATTAAGCATCTGATTACAGTGTGGGGTTCATTTCACTGAATTTAACAGGAGAAATTCTGTTCTGTGTTACGGCAGAATTCATGAATCTACCATGCACATATATTCCTTGGGGACACCTCTTAGGTCCCTTGCACTACAGAGCTTCCCCTCCACCGCCAACAAAGGCCCCGACCCTCCCGGAATGAGGGTGTGCTTTTAGAAATGCTCTCTGGAATGCAGGAATGTAGGAATGTCCAGTGGTAGCTTGAGCACCTGGGCGTGGCCAGAGATCACTCAACCCCTTTGTGCAAGGTGAACAGCCAGCCTGGGAACCCTGAGGCCTGCCTGGGCTGCTCCCCTCCTGAGGCAACAAAGCCACACATGCCTGGGCAGGAGGCCTGTGGTGGAGGGCTGGTGCAAGGGCAGCCTGCAGACTCTAGCCCGCCTGCTCCTGTCAGCATAGCCAATAGCCAAGGTCAGTTTTCTGTTTACTGAGCAGCCACCTGTGACTCTCATCCCTGGCTCCTTAGAATCCCAGAGGAGCCTGTTTAAAAATTGAGGTGACTGATTAAATCATAATCTCTGGGGGGGGGGGGGGGGGGGGAAGGCCTGGATTTTATTTAAAATATCCCAAGTGATTCTAATCCATAGTTAAGACTCACTAGGCCAGAACAATGTTTTTTTGGTTGTTGTTTGTTTTTTGGTTTTGTTTTGTTTTGTTCTTAAGGGGACTGGTAGCAGGCTGAAGCCATCTTTTAGGCTGGGGACCCTTCACAGCCCCGTAATACTCCAGAAATTCTAAACCATTCAGAAAAGACTATGCTGTTGCAGCTGAAGTTTGCTGAACTGGCCATTTCTTCCTTCTCTGTGAGGATAATTTCTCCTTATCCAACACTCAGTGTAAGGGCTTTCTTCTCTGAGGTGCCCTGTGGTGACCTTTCTCCTAGCCTGCCATTGGCATCCCCAGTTCCTGGCTGGTTAGGTGCTTCTGTGTCCCTGAAGCCCCCTGGACACACTGAGCGTTAGCATTTTTTCATGTTGTTGCTTGTCTATCACCTTTTTTGAGCCGCATTTTTCATCTCTTGTGTCCTTATGTCCTTCGGATGGTGTCTGACATACCCATGCATGTCTGTTATGTGAATGGGTCAAGTTTGGATTATGAAGTTTAAGACCTTGGAGGATATATTAGACGAAGAAAGAAATGGGCTACTCAATGTGTACTTGCATGTGTAAATGAAAAGTAAAAAATCCTTTTTTTTTTCTTGAAATAGAGCCTATTCTTCTTTTGTAAGGTTATGAAAGCAGTGGTTCTAGAATACTGGCCCTCAAACTGGGTGGCACGTTGGGACCACCCTGGAGAGTGCTACAAACTACTGGTGCCTGAGACCCACCTCCCAGACACTTGGTTCTCACTGGTTTGGGGTCTAGGAAATTCTGTGAATGGCAGTGTTTGAGAACCACTCCTGCAGGCTGTGTCTCAAGCTGGGAAGTATCACTGGAGCTATTTGTGGAGTTTGTGTCCAGGGCAGGGCCCTGGATCCTGCCTTGGAGGTTCTGATCGACAGGACAGAAGAGAGGCTGGTATGCCTTTTTAAATGTTTATTTATTTTTGAGAGAGAGAGAGAGCACGAGCAGGGGAGGGGCAGAGAGAGAGGGAGACAAAGAATCCTAAGCAGGCTCCAGGCTCTGAGCTGTCAGCACAGAGCTGGATGTGGGGCTTGAACTCATGAACCGGAGATCATGACCTGAGCCAAAGTTGGATGCTTAATGACGAGTCACCCAGGAACCTTGAGGCCAGTGTGCCTTTTAGCAGGCTTTGCACATTATTCTAATGGGTCTCTCTTCTAACCAGACTTTGAGAGATGCTGATCTACACAGTCTGTTCTGAATCTCTAGCTGAGGCAAGGTGCATTTTGTTTTCAGTTGTCTTGGCTCAGCTTTTCACTTTGCATAACCCAAACACCTCTGCAGGATTTACCTTTCAGATGCACACATGCCGGTATGGTTTCTATCCTGTACTAAATATTTGTTACTTGTAAACGTATTTTATATCTCTCTTACTGAGATGCAAATCTCTTTGGGGCTCAGACTTTATTTTATTCATTTTGTTTTCACCCACTTAGGCTTGGCACAGTGCCTCACAACTAACAAGTGCTTAATAAATGTTTGTAAAATGAAAGGATTACAAAAACAATTAGGTGTTGTTCTGAATCAGTGCTTGCCTAATTCGATTTAAAACAAAAGATGGTCAAGAGAGGAGTATGAAAAAAATGACATTAGTGAGAATTCATATCAATTTCTAATATTTGCAGTTAAAAAGGGAACCTTAAAAGATGGCTTGAAGCACTTCCTTGAGGCATACATTTAATTGCCAAGTCATTTTTGTCCCTGCCTCCTCCTCCAATCCCCCGCCTCCCAATATTTAAAGTAGCTGCTCTCTCAGTAGACTATAGTTAATGAGGAAAATTAACAGGACACAGAGTTTGCCCCACTCCGAAGGCACGTTTGTGTAATGGGAACTCTTGTCAGTATCCTATTTCGTGTCTAGAAGGCGCTCTCTGGGCACCTGGGAGTTTGTCACGCTCCACCATTTTTCAGGCAAGATGTCCTTCTGGCCTTCTAAACCTGTTCCCCTTCTCCACTTTCACAAGCGTGTGGCAGAGAGGGAAGTGGCCTTAAGGGACTGGCCGTCAGGGAGCTCCTTTACCGGTCCAGGCTGGCTGCTCCCCCTCAGCACTCACTTTCTTCCTTTAGACATATTGTCATAATGATGGCAGTAGAGGCTGCAGGCCTGGGAAGTTTCTCATCTTTCTCTGGTGACTTTGCATATTGTTTACCTTTCTGTTTCATTGTTCTGTGTCCTTACATGGATAGAGGCTTTCCAGCCGGGAGAATCTGGGGCTGGTTGCCCTCTCTCCACTTGGGACGGGACGGAGGGGAAGGCTTGGGACCAGGGTTAGAATCGCCTTCCTGGCCCTCAGTTGGGCACTTGGTTTCCTAATGAAGAATGTCACACTCCCTCCTAAATGTTGTTAATCACCTCTGTCTCCATGTGTGTGAAGCAGGGGTCAGAGAATTTTTTCTGTGAAGGGCCAGGATTGCATAATAAGATAATAAGTGCTTTAAATTCACCTTAGGGTCTAAATACTCAACTCTGCCACTGTAGTGAAAGCAGCCATAGGTAATACAAGGCAAACAAATGGTCATTGGTGGTTCAATAAAACTACATATTTATGGACACTGGATATTTGAATTTTATGTAATTTTCATGTGTCACAAGCTATTATTCTTGTTTTGCTTTTTTCCAACCATTAAGAAAAATGTAAAAAGCATTGTTAGCTCAAAGGCTATGCAGAACACAGGCAGCAGGCTGGAGTTAGCCTCTGGGCTATAGAAATAGGGAAGAAGGAATGGGGAAACGGTTTTTTCCATAAAGTGTAATGTGGTTTCCTCTCTAGACCCATGCATATGGGGTTTGGCGTGCAACAGTGTCTATAGAAATCTGGAAACACAGTGGATTCTTACTGGAATTGGCTCCTGAACTATGTCTAGTATATAAAGATTTTAGAACATGATACAGGTTGCATTCCTTAAATCTCTGCATAAAATATAAATTGCTCTGAGCTCTGTCTCCTTTGACTGTTGGTAGATCGAAATCCTTGCTCCTTCTTCGGGATTGCACAAGAAGTGAGGATTATCTGGTGCCCATGAGGCACTGTGAAGGAGACGTCCATCACTAGTCCTTAGTGCTGCTTGCTGTCTTTCCTCTTGCTCGTTCTACTTGGTGCTGGTGTTGGGGTTGATTTCTTTGCTATGTTGGGAGATCAGGGATGTACTTTGCTCCCAACTGACTGGTCAGGGTCCCACACCCTCTGTGCAGTCAGAGTGTCCCACTTCTAAAGGCTTACTATGGTGATGCATGAAAGAACTCCCTATTTCTACACTGTGCATGAACTTCCCACCCACTCAACAATTCAGATCCACAGAAAAAGCCTTCCCATCCGAAGGCTCCTCAACTCTCTCCAGAGTGCTTGATCTTGCTGCATCAGCCTAATGAATTCCAAGCAATTTCCTTTATCTCTGAAATCACCACTCCCTCTATATTCAAGGGTGATCCTAGAGCTATTTCTCTCCCAGGGTGATGTATACAGACTGGAGACATTTAGAAGCACAATGTTCTCCTCTTTGGGGACTGTGGCTGTGGTGGGAGGGTTTAGGGAAAGGAGACACTAATGTCAGTTAATTGCTTTCATAATTGCACGCACTTTTGTTTCCTCTCTTGTACCAATCCTTACAACGAAATACCTCAGCTGCTTCCTGGTTGTTTGGTCTCTATTCTTCAGAGTATCAGTTCTTACTAGAGGCAAAATTAGGAAGGGATGAGTCCTGCAGAAACACAGATGCCTCTACACTATTTGAAGACTCATACTGGAATCCTTACTCTTTTCAAGTAGAATCCCTTTTTTTCCCTACCTATTTTCTCCAGGGTGTTATTTGAATAGGAAATGGTTGTTTCAGACCAAGTGTGGAAGGGTCTTTTACCAGAGTCCAGGCTATAAGCAATGAAGAACTTTATGCAGAAAAGCAAAACAAGTGCATTTTTATTTTGTGTAACTAACTCATGTAGCAATGTGGAGGATGGATCCAGAGTCTGGGGTTGGGAGTCCATTATTTGGTCACTGCAACAATTTATACAACTCTGGTTCAAATTCTTTACACACACACCTGCCTGTCTCTCTAGATTGTGCTCTCTTCAAGGGTAGGTACTTTAGGCTCAATTTTGATTCCATCTACTCCCATCCCCCTCCTAGAGTCTCAAATATATTTACTTTCACATTTTTGACACTTAATAAAATAGTGATTGAATTAGATTGTCCCCAGATGAACTCTTAGAATACAAACACTGAAATATAGAGCACCTCCAAAATCACAAGCTTTTCACTATGCTATACCTTTGGGGTGAAACAGGGTTCTTTAGTTTGACAGGAAAACTGATGACAGCCTTGGGTAAACCTGTTTTCCCTTCCCCCTCCTATTAGCACCAGGAACTAATCCTCTGCTTTATAATATATATCCATGACAATAGAATATTAAAACCACATTCTCAAGTTGTAAATATTATAAACCACATTTTTACATGGTATTGCAAAGCCACTGTTTTGTGCAACAACTTGGCATGGAATTGCAAGGAGTATGCATTAAATTTCATATGCTCTTTAATTTTTTTATCTCTTCATTTGCATGCATATATTTTATAATCATTCATTCTGGTAATAAACCCCACAGGATTTTAAATTGGATTGAAGTCCCAGATGCTTTAAAAGAATTTATGCTGCATAATTGTACTGGTTTGCCTGAAAACAAACAATAATGTGTGACTTAAATATTCTGCCCAGGAGAGAAGTCAGATTCTTTCTTGAAAGTTTCTGGCTTCTATTGACTTATTGTGAGAGAAAGATCCCAAAAGCAAAGGGAGTATGCAAAGGATGGCACAAGGAAAAAGAGACAGTCTCAGCTTTTGAAAAATGCGCTGTCCAGAAGCATATGCACATTTCAAGTGAAAATATTTGTGAATTAGCTATAGAGCTTACTCCCTAGCCAGAGAGGGGAACCTCTGACACAAATGTTTATGGAAGGCAAAGAAGAATTGTTCTTCCCTCAATGGGAACAACCTGAGTGGACCACAGTAGGAGAAGTGTTAAGTACTTGGAGGAACATCTCAGGGCTTGCATTTGTTATCTATTGCTGCATAACAAATGCAGCACTCAAATGTAGCAACTTGCAACATCATTTCTTCCCTGTAGATCAGGGATCTGGGAGCAGGTTAGCTCAGTGGTTCTGAGCCAGGAACTCCATGAGGCTGCGTGCAAGCTGTTAGACAGGGCTGCATTCTCATCTGAACACTCATCTGGGGAAGATTCTTTTCTAAGCTCACATAGGTGGTGGATGACAGGCTTCAGTTCTTTGCTGCTGTTGGCTGGAGACTTTAGTTCTTCACCATGTGAGCCTCTCTGCAGGCTACCCAAGTGTCCTTGCTGGCTTCCTCCAGAGTGAGTGATTCAAGACAGAGAGAGAGAAGGAAAGATCACTCGAGTCAGATGTTGCATTCTTTCAATAACCTACCTTCAGAAAGGATATCATTACTTCCATTATATGCTGTTGGTTATCCAGACCAACCCAGGTATAATGAGGGAGTGCACAACACACACGTGGAAACACTAGTGGGTGAGGGTCACGGCGTTCACTTTGGTGGCCGTCTGCCCCATGGCTGGACCACGTAGGGTAATGACTGGGGACCACAGCCTGCAGCTGCCCTTGTCTGATGAGGTCCAGACAAAAAGAGGGGAGAGGGCTGAGGCAGTACGGGTACTCTCAGCTGCCCTCCTACATCAGTATCTCCCCAGTATCTATGCATGTTTGTCTCTGAGCTGTGCCAGAAAACTGGAATAATTAGTAGAGAGAGCACTTGTTTAGAAGTCAGGAGTCAGGTGATTTGGGTTTGAGTGTGGTTTGACCACTAACACTTTGGAGGCAGAGGATGTATTATTAAAGGCAATACACTGGAGTTGAAGAAGTTTCACTCAAAGCGAGGCCTCAATTCTTACTGGGTATGTGAGCACAGGCAAGGCTTGTGAGGCCCACTTTCCTGCTGTAGGAAATGGGGATAACATTCTATCCTTTAGAGTAGTTGAAAAGACTAAATAAAATGTTATTCTCCTTGCTCCTTCCTTGTGTGGCATTAACTTGTCACTTCACTTCTCTGGATTATGTCTCAATGGAGAAATGACAATAACGGAGAATTTTCCCCGGCGGAGTCACTGAAGTGCTCTCTGTGGGGCCCAAGCACTGTGGTTCTTAGCTGGGCCTTATCTGGTTGTGCAGCCTGAGAGGGGACAAGGCTGGGGCGGGACACATGGTCAAACCTGGGTAATGGTGAAGATGGGAGTGCAGGGTGAGGAGAAGGGCTGAGGGCTGGGCTTTTACTTCTGCACGGGAAAAGAAGTCCTTATTTTTGGACAGTGCTTAAAGGGAAACAAAGAAGGAAGCATGACTGTCAGTTTGTATGTTGCTGGTGTTACAGAAATAAGGAAGAGAAAATGACCAGCAAAAAAAAAAAAAAAAAAAAAAAAAAAAGAAGCAAAAAGCGAACGGTAAGTCCCTCTATTGAGAATGCATGAAATTAGTCCATGTTTTTTCCATTCCAGACAATGTTCTTTCAGACATGGAACAGATACCCTGAAGCTCAAGTACAACAAGGGACATGGCGGAGAAAGGGGTGAAATAAGGAACGCAATGGAATCCCACCAGAGTAGGAAATTGGAAATTACAAATGAAGCTATTTTGATGTTTTTTGAGGCATTTGCTTCTCTCTTTAAGTCCTCTCTGATGTTTTTCTTGACTACCTCCCCTTGTTCACTCTCCTTACATGTAATATGACTGCCCCTCAGTCCTTCTCAGGCTCGGTATTCACCACAGACTCTCTTTATGTCCTGTTGGCTCAGATTTGGAGAGAGGGGATCTTGGCGGTAATTAAAAAATGCATTGGCTGGCCTTAGGTTAAAGGTCTATGCCAGAACCGGTTGCATGGCAGTTTTCTAGAAGAAACTATGAGAAACACAGTTAATGAAATTATACCCGGTACGTCATTTCTCCTTCGAATAGATGGCAAGTGTACAGAAAGTGGTTAACAGGCTGCCTTTTTGCATTTAGGAGGACATTCATGAGGGATGGAAGAGTTTGGAAAGTTTCATATGGAGGAACAGCTGATAGACTCCGTTCCTCCAAGAGCAACAAGCCTGGAGATGGGCAAAGAGAAAGCTTCTTTGTTCTTGTACCTGAAGTACTGCATGCTCTGAAAGTCAGTAGTTTTCACACTTGGAGTTCATAGAGCACTAAAATTAGAAAAAAAGGGCATTTACCTAAGGTTGTGGACTTTATACTATGCTAAGAAAAAATCCTAAAGACCTCCAACAATGACTACTTAAAGGGAATCACTTCACGAAAGAAGAGACAATTCTGCCCCAAAGAAATATGAAGGACTTAGTCTCAGGCTATCAGAGGTTCCTGGAAATGGAATATGTTTAGCTTCATGAGAAATCAACTGTTATACTTACTTATTTTCTCTTGCTATGTGCCAGCTCTTGAGAATTTTATTGCAGGTTGATATGAATTGATATGTTGTTCCTCATCGGCTGACTTATTTTGGAGGAATAGTTGCTGTAGTTTAAGAAAAGACACACAGCTCATGGTTAGACTATGTCATCTGGTAACAGGATGAGAAAACTGACCATGATTTCATCATTTATCTATTTATTTCACTCATTCACTGAATGAATATTTGGTGACTATGTGGTTCACAGATATCAAACGACTCATCCAAGATTATTCATTCATTTTAGTTAATTGCTGAATTGGCTTTTTAAAAAACAGTATTCTTTCTACTCATACCCCTTTGCTTTTCAAATTGGACAGGTTGTGGGGGATCAAAGTCAAGTTTTTAACATGTGGAATCAAGATTTCAAAGTGGGGTTTTCAGAGAAGGGGTCATGGCCAGATTAAACCTCCAGAAAAAGAAAGATTGAACTAGCCACTGCTATTCAACAGTGAAGAAATTGCATGTGCTAGTGCACTAAAATGTAAAGACCTGAATCCCTTTGTAAATTAAATCTTTAAAATTTATTTCAAAAAATTTTTTCTTCTTGGTAGACATTACTTTCATAAAGGCATCTATGTGGAAAATCTTTTTCATTTCCAGGAAGACTGCTTATATAGCTATATTTTTGTTCAGAATGATACCCACCCCCCACCTCATTCTTCAAGGCATTATTGTATCATTTATGTGGGTGTCTGGAAATTTTCTAATTCTTAAGGTTTCTGATCATGACCAAATTTCATTCAGGTGCTGCTCCTCTTCAAGTAGAAAAGTTTGAAAAAACCTTTATCTTGGTCTGACAGAGAGACAAGTGAAGGGAGAGATGTCCCAATTCTCTCAGTTTCCATTAACTTTAAGCAGAAGCTTTGCCTGTGGAAAAGGAGATATTCTGATGGCAAAGAGACTGAGGAGATTAAGTGGCTTTCACACTACCATGTGGGATGTCATTCACTGAATATCTAGATAACCTGATTTCCAGGTCCACACGGAGGTATGTGCTCCGCTCTGTGCAGCCAGTAATGGCGCTGATTTACTGTGGGAACCTTCCCCGCATTACAGTTAACTTACAGTGTGAGTGATTTGCACTTTAATGGAGTTGCAAAGTCTGTGAACTTCATTTCTTTTTTTTTTTAATGTTTTATTTATTTTTAATACAGAGAGAGAGCATGAGAGGGGGAGGGGCAGAGAGAGAAGGAGACACAGAACTGGAAGCAGGCTCTAGGCTCTGAGCTAGCTGTTAGCACAGAGCCTGACGCGGGGCTCGAACCCACGAACGTGAGATCTGACCTGAGCCGAAGTCGGAGGCTTAACCGACTGAGCCACCCAGGCGCCCCTGTGAACTTCATTTCTATGCGTTCCTTTCCCATTGCCTATAGCTTGTATTTAATGTCTGTCATTAAATGTAGACATTGTTAATGTCATTTCTGGGTCATTTCCCCCTTCTTAAGTGCATTTACAGGATTGAAGAATTTCCATGATAGTATGTTTGGCTTTAAAGTATGAAAATTTTAGTAAATAGAGAAAAGAACATAAATACAAATTAAAATTACCAGACATTCCATTTCCCAAAGAAAACCATTGTTAGTATTTTGCATATGGCCTTCCCCCACATCATGGCAAAACAGAAAGACAAAAAAATGCTATTTAGAGTAGTGACTACAGAAACTTCTGCATTTTGGAGGAGCACTATAAGTCATCTCTGGTGAGGTGGTTTGTTTGTTTTTATCTAGACCAGCAATGATTTGGGAATAATTCTGAATTCAGGACAATAGAGTCCAAATAAGCCCTGCATTTGAAAATCCAAATTTAAGACTTGATATCTACATCAAAAAATAGGTCCACAAACAACTCGCAAGAAGTAAAAACTAGCACTCCACGCTAAGGACAGAAAAGGAGAAAGTGATTCATTCAAATTACAGTCTTGTGTCTATTTAGATACAATATGCTACAACAGCTACCTCTGTTTATTGTCTTGCCCATTCAGGCTCTAACAATGTTACTGCTTTTTGGCTTTGCATATTGATATAAAGTGTTTTTCATTGTGATCAAGAACTGAGGAGGGAGAAAGGAGAGAGATTTAGTGAGCTATGACACAATTAAGATTTTACATTGTAATGTCTCTTTGGTTTGTTGTGTTTTGTCAAAGATGTGTCTGGTATCTATTGTTTTTATTATTTCCAGCTGTCCTAATTATTTCTCTCATTTGATTTTAATTCAGCTTTCAAAGAGGAACTGCCTTGCCAGGTGGTTATCATTTTTTTCTAAACTCTTTCAGCTCTAATTAAAAAAGATGTCCAAAAAAGTCATTATTTCACCATTTACGTGTAACATGTTTATGACCCCATTGATGAGGGAGTCACATGTTCCTAATGCTGATTTCTATTGTTGACACTGCCACCCAGGCCCTGGGAGAGAAGAAAAAGTCACAACCTTTCAGAATATGTATGTATTTGTTCTTAAAAGGGGAAAAATACTCCCAAACAAAACATAGTGTGTTCTTAATTGGAAATAAAATATTGAGGTAAGACAAATGTATATGTATACCCTTAAAAATAATCCTAACATTTATTGCTTGCTAATACTTTTAGTTTTCATAAGCTAGGTTTTCTTTGGGTTACAAATTAAAAACCAACATATTAAAATTTGCGAAAAAGGGAATAAAAGACTTGATCTAGAGGTAAAGGCGACTATGAAGTCAAGCTCAACTCCATGGGGTTGGATGGGTCAATTAGTCACTTATCTTTGGGAAATGCAAAAATAAATGGTTATTTTTCATTATTAAGTGAAAGGACAATAAAAAGCCACCAGGCAATTTTCCTTTGGAAAACTCAGATCTATGACCTTCTCCCCAAATTTGCCTCATTGGCGGAAGGTGGCTGGGTGACTGCAGTTCGCCACCTTCCCAGAACCTCCTCCTAACCCCAGACCCAAGAATCCTGCCTCAGTGAGCACCCACATAGTCACTGGGAGAAAACTCAGAGGTGGCTGGTTTCCCAATATTCTGCATTTCTAGGAGAGCTTGGATCCTCCCCATCTGAGTAGCCAAGCACCTAGAAAACCCTCTTTCCCCAGCTCCCCTGCTCACATCATGTGGAAGCAAAGGATTCATAGCCAGTATCTCCCAGTTCCTAGCTCTGCCTCCAGGAATGACTTTCAGAGAGTACTTTTTTAGTGCAGTCCAGGCAGAAATGGTTGTCTAATCTCAAATTTGCATAAAAAGATAATTCTGTACTCCCTTGGGATTACTAAAATAATTTTTTTTAAATGTCCTTAAAGCTATTTTAGGCGCTTGTATGTGATAATGGTGAAAAGGCCCTTGTGAATAGACGTAAAGTGTACTCATTTGATGATCAGCTGGAGAAACTCTCCCATCCAGCCTTCTCCCCCTTCCACGCCTGCTTACCTCTTGTTCTGACGCCCCTTCCTCAGGGACGACTTCCCTGACTGCCCGGACCTGGTCTACTTTTGCAGCAATTGCCTTAATTAATATTAAAGACATATTTGTGTCAAAGGAGCAGAAACAGGCTCCAGAATCATACAACTCGTGTTAGAGTCTTGTCTCTGTCTCTTACTTGCTTGGAGACACTGGGCTGTTTATTGAGCTTTTCTGTCTCTTTCTTAGGCTGTCTGGGCTGCTGTAAGACAATACTGCAGACTGGGTGGTGTACAAACAATGAACATCTACTCCTAGTCATTCTGGAGGCCGCAAGCGCACGATCTGGGCCTTGCATGGAGGCGTTTAGGTAAAGGCTCTTCTCTGCGCGGCATGTTGCCCACTTCTGGCTGGGCCCTTCCCGGGTAGAAGCAGCAAGGGAGCTCTCTGGGGTCTCTTTTATAAGGGCACTAATCCTCTTTCTGAAGACCCCACCTCCTAATACTATTCGCTGGGAGTTAGGATTTGAACATGTAGATTTTGGGGGAGAGGGAGCATTTGGGTGGCTCAGTCAGTTAAGCATCCAGTTTCAGCTCAGGTCATGATCTCACAGTTTGTGGGTTCGAGTCCCACATCAGGCTCTGTGCTGACAGCTAGCTCAGAGCCTGGAGCCTGCTTCAGATTCTGTGTCTCCCTCTCTCTCTGCCCCTCCCCTGCTCGCACTGCCTCTCTCTGCCTCTCAAAAATAAATTTAAAAACATTAAAAAAAATTTGGGGGGAGAAACAAGCATTCAGTCTATAGCAACAGGTGGTGTTCTGTCTTGTCATTTCTTTATGTAATGGTGATTCCCTGTTACATGTCACAGAAGACCAAACTCTGCAGCCTGGCTCCAATCCCAGACAAATAGATAAATAAAGGATGATATGAGTTTAATTTTAAAAAATGTTCATTTACCAGTAGGGATAGATTTTTCTTTTAAGAAATTTTGAATGTATGATGAATTATGAATGTACCATGGCCTAAATTCTCTCTGGACATTCTCTTTATTTTTTCTACTCATATTAATGAGCAACACTGTAATTTAAAAAAGTTTTTTTTAATGTTTATTTTTGAGAGAGAGAGACAGAGCATGAGCAGGGAAGGGGCAGAGAGAGAGAGAGGGAGGGGCAGAGAGAGGGAGACCCAAAATCTGAAACACGCCCCAGGCTCTCACCTGGCAGCATAGGGCTGGAGGCGGGGCTCGAACTCACCAGTCCTGAGATCATGGCCTGAGCCGAAGTCTGACACTCAACCACTGAACAACATTATAATTTTTGCCACATTTTCCTCCTGTTTGTTTTGTGTGCCAATTTTTACTTTCTACACCTTTGGAAATTAACTTTGCTATTAGCCGTTACCTTCTTTAGTTACGTTTCCAGGCCTTTTAAAGTAGAATTGTGTTTGCTTTCCTTTTTCCTTTTCTGGACTCCTATTGCTCTTCCTGGTAATATACCATCTGCCACCTCCTTCTATTTTAGCTAGCACCAGTCTTTTATAGACTCCCAGCCTCAACACGTTAGGAGTTGAACAGGACCTTCTGGAATCAAGGCCAGCCCCATCATTTTGTAGATGAGAAAATTGAGCCTCACAAAGGGAAGCAATTAGCCACCCTGTGGAGCTAGTTAGGGGCGAGGCTCCTCCGCCCAGCACTGGATGCTCCACCCGCACGGGGCTGCAGTCGGCCACACCCCCGTTGCTGTGCGCGGACATCACGCCACCTTTTCAAT